>NC_140005.1:28861316-28898044 GCF_964263955.1 Coregonus lavaretus | reverse complement strand
AGGCTACTTCTCTAATTACTTATAAACTAGGGAGAGTTTAACACAAAGGTTAGACATTTGCTACTGAAAACGTTAGACCATTGTTAGGTCATACTGTATAGTAGTAGTGACAGTAGTTATCTAAGAGGTTACCAATTATACACATGAAAAGGAATACCAGAGTGCCTTGGTGAAGGCAAAACATAAATGAGACATATATATTTAGCGACGGGTGGGGGCAGAGCACAACAGAGCAGCAAGTCGCCTCAAACACTTCTCAACGACGGAAATGTTAAGCATTTTCATTTTGGGGGGGTCTTCCCCCTAACACCTCCATGGTGTGTAATTACGTGATACTTAAGTAGCAAAATGTGCCACTTTAGTTTTTTCTTCCCCCTTCTCGAGGTCTGACTCAAATTGCATCATCAGTTTTTGTCTCATTCTCCTCTGACACCTCTCCCTGCCTGTAATAGCGGGTGTGGTGTTATTACGGCTGTGAGGCCCCCTCTTTGTTGTTGACAGGATAGCTGATTAACGTGCCTTCTCCTGACCTCAGCTGTAGCCTCAACCTCTGTCTCATGTCCCCAGTACCTCTAATGGATCCAACCTAAGGCCCCGGAGACAAGTCCTTGCCTAGCTCTTGCCTAGCTCCGCTTGCTACCACTGGAAAAAGGGGAGGGAGGGGGAGCAGAGATGGGTGAGAAAGGAGGGTGGGGTGTGTGGTGGCAACGGTAGTTTAATTGTCAACTAATCGCTTCCTATAACTTAATAGAGTTTCCACTGTTTTATGGATAATTGTGTTGTGTGTTTCTTTATATTCATATGGAATTCATGTAAACGTCACCGTCTCCCACCCCCACCCGATCCACCTTGGGGCACCAAAGAGAGAGAAAAATTTGAGTGGAACTTTCACATAAAACACAGAGGCTTGCCCGGTTTCGAACAGTCAGGTGACGTAAAGAAAACCAGGTATTTATGGGATACAGTCCATTTTGGTTGCTCAGTCGCCTGCAATGCCAACAAATTCAATTTCAATTACAGATCAGAAGTAATTAGATTTTCCAACCAGGAGCTGTAATCGAATTTCTCTTCAGCGAGGGCCATTAGAATGGTAGGAGACCACAGAGCTTGCTAGTTTGTCGACCACATTAAAAGCTCCTCAGACTTCATACAGGAGAAATTGCTCCACTGAGAGATGGTGGATTGGCCTGAAGCAAGCTCCCCATCCCAGCCCTTAAACCACCCACTGTTTTCTGTGGTAACGTGTGGATGTGGACATTCGTGCATTTAAGGTGTGTGCCTAAGTGTGTATGTGTGTGTCACGACTTCCGCCGAGGCTGCCTCCGCTCCTTGTTCGGGCAGGCTTCGGCGATCGTCGTCACCGGCTTACTAGCCACTGCCGCTCCATATACAGTGGGGAGAACAAGTATTTGATACACTGCCGATTTTGCAGGTTTTCCTACTTACAAAGCATGTAGAGGTCTGTAATTTTTATCATAGGTACACTTTTATTTTATTTTTATTTTTAATTTCACCTTTATTTAACCAGGTAAACCAGTTGAGAACAAGTTCTCATTTACAACTGCGACCTGGCAAGATAAAGCAAAGCAGAGCGATAAAAACCAACAACACAGAGTTTACATAAGGGGTAAAACAAAACAAAGTCAAAAATACAACAGAAATACATATAATATACAGTGTGCAAATTTAGCAAGTTATGGAGGTAAGGCAATAAAATAGGCTATAGTGCAAAATAATTAGCAATTAGTATTAACACTGGAATGATAGATGTGCAAGAGATGATGTGCAAATAGAGATACTGGGGGTACAAATGAGCAAAATAAATAACAATATAGGGATGAGGGTAGTTGGGCGGGCTAATTTCAGATGGGCTGGTGTACAGGTGCAGTGATCGGTAAGGTGCTCTGACAACTGATGCTTAAAGTTAGTGAGGGAGATAGGTGTCTCCAGCTTCAGAGATTTTTGCAATTTGTTCCAGTCATTGGCAGCAGAGAACTGGAAGGAATTGCGGCCAAAGGAGGTGTTGGCTTTGGGGATGACCAGTGAGATATACCCGCTGGAGCGCAGACTACGGGTGGGTGTTGCTATGGTGACCAATGAGCTAAGATAAGGCGGGGATTTGCCTAGCAGTGATTTATAGATGGCCTGGAGCCAGTGGGTTTGGCGACGAATATGTAGTGAGGACCAGCCAACAAGAGCGTACAGGTCACAATGGTGGGTAGTATATGGGGCTTTGGTGACAAAACGGATGGCACTGTGATAGACTACATCCAATTTGCTGAGTAGAGTGTTGGAGGCTATTTTGTAAATGACATCGCCGAAGTCAAGGATCGGTAGGATAGTCAGTTTTACGAGGGCATGTTTGGCAGCATGAGTGAAGGAGGCTTTGTTGCGAAATAGGAAACCGATTCTAGATTTAACTTTGGATTGGAGATTCTTAATGTGAGTCTGGAAGGAGAGTTTACAGTCTAACCAGACACCTAGATATTTGTAGTTGTCCACATACTCTAGGTCAGACCCGTCGAGAGTAGTGATTCTAGTCGGGTGGGCGGGTGCAAACAGCGTTCGGTTGAAGAGCATGCATTTAGTTTTACTAGTGTTTAAGAGCAGTTGGAGGCTACTGAAGGAGTGTTGTATGGAATTGAAGCTCGTTTGGAGGTTTGTTAACACAGTGTCCAATGAAGGGCCAGATGTATACAAAATGGTGTCGTCTGCGTAGAGGTGGATCTGAGAGTCACCAGCAGCAAGAGCGACGTCATTGATATACACAGAGAAAAGAGTCGGCCCAAGAATTGAACCCTGTGGCACCCCCATAGAGACTGCCATAGGTCCAGACAACAGGCCCTCCGATTTGACACATTGAACTCTATCTGAGAAGTAGTTGGTGAACCAGGCGAGGCAGTCATTTGAGAAACCAAGGCTATTTAGTCTGCCAATAAGAATGCGGTGGTTGACAGAGTCGAAAGCCTTGGCCAGGTCAATGAAAACGGCTGCACAGTACTGTCTATTATCGATCGCGGTTATAATATTGTTTAGGACCTTGAGCGTGGCTGAAGTGCACCCATGACCAGCTCGGAAACCGGATTGCATAGCGGAGAAGGTACGGTGGGATTCGAAATGGTCGGTGATCTGTTTGTTGACTTGGCTTTCAAAAACTTTTGAAAGGCAGGGCAGGATGGATATGGGCCTGTAACAGTTTGGATCTAGAGTGTCACCCCCTTTGAAGAGGGGGATGACCGCGGCAGCTTTCAAATCTCTGGGGATCTCAGACGTTACGAAAGAGAGGTTGAACAGGCTAGTAATAGGGGTTGCGACAATTTCGGCGGCTAGTTTTAGAAAGAAAGGGTCCAGATTGTCTAGCCCAGATGATTTGTAGGGGTCCAGATTTTGCAGCTCTTTTAGAACATCAGCTGTCTGGATTTGTGTGAAGGAGAAGCGGGGGGGGCATGGGCAAGTTGCAGCGGAGGGTGCAGAGCTGGTGGCCGGGGTAGTGGTAGCCAGGTGGAAAGCATGGCCAGCCGTAGCAAAATGCTTGTTGAAATTCTCGATTATTGTAGATTTATCGGTGGTGATAGTGTTTCCTAGCCTCAGTGCAGTGGGCAGCTGGGAGGAAGTGCTCTTATTTTCCATGGACTTTACAGTGTCCCAAAACTTTTTGGAGTTAGTGCTACAGGATGCAAACTGTGAGAGACGGAATCTAAAACAAAAATCCAGAAAATCACATTGTATGATTTTTAAGTAATTAATTTGCATTTTATTGCATGACATAAGTATTTGATACATCAGAAAAGCAGAACTTAATATTTGGTACAGAAACCTTTGTTTGCAATTACAGAGATCATACGTTTCCTGTAGGTCTTGACCAGGTTTGCACACACTGCAGCAGGGATTTTGGCCCACTCCTCCATACAGACCTTCTCCAGATCCTTCAGGTTTCGGGGCTGTCGCTGGGCAATACGGACTTTCAGCTCCCTCCAAAGATTTTCTATTGGGTTCAGGTCTGGAGACTGGCTAGGCCACTCCAGGACCTTGAGATGCTTCTTACGGAGCCACTCCTTAGTTGCCCTGGCTGTGTGTTTCGGGTCGTTGTCATGCTGGAAGACCCAGCCACGACCCATCTTCAATGCTCTTACTGAGGGAAGGAGGTTGTTGGCCAAGATCTCGCGATACATGGCCCCATCCATCCTCCCCTCAATACGGTGCAGTCATCCTGTCCCCTTTGCAGAAAAGCATCCCCAAAGAATGATGTTTCCACCTGCTTCACGGTTGGGATGGTGTTCTTGGGGTTGTACTCATTCTTCTTCTTCCTCCAAACACGGCGAGTGGAGTTTAGACCAAAAAGCTCTATTTTTGTCTCATCAGACCACATGACCTTCTCCCATTCCTCTTCTGGATCATCCAGATGGTCATTGGCAAACTTTAGACGGGCCTGGACATGCGCTGGCTTGAGCAGGGGGACCTTGCGTGCGCTGCAGGATTTTAATCCATGACGGCGTAGTGTGTTACTAATGGTTTTCTTTGAGACTGTGGTCCCAGCTCTCTTCAGGTCATTGACCAGGTCCTGCCGTGTAGTTCTGGGCTGATCCCTCACCTTCCTCATGATCATTGATGCCCCACGAGGTGAGATCTTGCATGGAGCCCCAGACCGAGGGTGATTGACCGTCATCTTGAACTTCTTCCATTTTCTAATAATTGCGCCAACAGTTGTTGCCTTCTCACCAAGATGCTTGCCTATTGTCCTGTAGCCCATACCTGCCTTGTGCAGGTCTACAATTTTATCCCTGATGTCCTTACACAGCTCTCTGGTCTTGGCCATTGTGGAGAGGTTGAAGTCTGTTTGATTGAGTGTGTGGACAGGTGTCTTTTATACAGGTAACGAGTTCAAACAGGTGCAGTTAATACAGGTAATGAGTGGAGAACAGGAGGGCTTCTTAAAGAAAAACAAACAGGTCTGTGAGAGCCGGAATGCTTACTGGTTGGTAGGTGATCAAATACTTATGTCATGCAATAAAATGCAAATTAATTACTTAAAAATCATACAATGTGATTTTCTGGATTGTTGTTTTAGATTCCATCTCTCACAGTTGAAGTGTACCTGTGATAGAAATTACAGACCTCTATATGCTTTGTAAGTAGGAAAACCTGCAAAATCGGCAGTGTATCAAATACTTGTTCTCCCCACTGTATCATCATTCCATTTGTCTTGTCTTGTCAATTACACACACCTGGTTCTTATCCCCTCATTAGTCTGTGTATAAGTGTTCCCTCTGCCCCCCTTGTCCTTTTTGGTGATTGTTTATTGTGAGAGTAGTGTAGCTCGGTGGAGCTACTCGCACTTTGTATTGCCGGGGTAGATATTTTCCCCTGTGCCTGTATATTGTTGGAGTATCCTGTACCGTGTATTGCCAGGGTAGATCGTTTCCCCTGTGCCTGTTTTCGTGTGTCGCTATCCAGCGCAACTGTGTACGACGTAATAAACTCTGTATTCAGTGATTTACCCTCCTACGCCTGACTCCTTCTATCACACTCATCACAGAATCACCCACCCACTATGGAGTCAGCGGGAGAGGAGCACATGCCTGGAGTCGTGGCACGGGTCCAAGAGCATTCCACGATGCTGTCCAGCTTGGGGGAAGCGATGGATCAGGTTCTTCAGGTCGTGCAACGCCTGGAGAGGAGAGGACCCAATCTGTCGAGACCAGCTGGCCAACCGGATCCCGCCACCTACACCCCAGCACCTGAAGGGATCCAGATATCCCGACCACGGCGTTCGACGGGACGGCGGCACTCTGCCAAGGATTCCTCCTCCAACTGGCCGGCCCCATCGCCCCATCGCCCCATCGGAGCGGGAGAAGGTGTCCGTCCTCATTTCCTGCCTCTCGGGGAAAGCCCTGGAGTGGGCCAACGCGGTTTGGAACGAAGGAGGAGCCACGTTGGAGAACTACGGGGAGTTCGCTCGCCTCTTTCGGGTGTTCTTCGATCACTCGCCCGAGGGTCGAGAGGCGGGCAAGTGGCTGGTCCACCTGAGGCAGGGGACGAGGACCACGCAGGACTTCGCGTTGGAGTTTCGGACTCTTGCAGCGGGGTCCGGGTGGAACGAGCGGGCCCTGATCGACCATTTCCGGTGCCATCTGCGGGAGGACGTCCAACGGGAGCTAGCCTGCCGGGACACCATGTTGTCTTTCATGCAACTGGTGGACATGGCCATCTGTTTGGACAACCTGCTGGCAGCAAGAGGACGTCCTGGTAGGGGTCTGCCCATTTCCACCCCGGACGATTCGGATCCAGAGCTGATGGAGCTGGGTGGAGCCGCCGTCTGAGAGAGCGGAGGACGACAGCGACAGGGCCACTCTGGTGGCACGAAGGGACAGTACACCACACGTAGTCGTCAACGCTCTTTTGGGTCTGGAGGCGGCAGGCTGGGCACTCTCGCATCACCCCAGGTATTGAACACCCACACTCGTTCAGAGCCCTCTGCTGCGCACTGTATTTACATTTACATTTTAGTCATTTAGCAGACGCTCTTATCCAGAGCGACTTACAGGAGCAATTAGGGTTAAGTGCCTTGCTTAAGGGCACATCGACAGATTTTCCACCTAGTCGGCTTGGGGATTAGAACCAGCGACCTTTCGGTTACTGGCACAACGCTCTTACCCACTAAGCTACCTGCCGCCCTGTACCCTACCTATCTACTTTCCCGATCACATGGCAATTCCCCTGTGTAAGGCGCTAGTCGATTCAGGCGCAGCTGGGAACTTTATGGACAGGGCATTCTCACGCCGTCAAGGCATTTCATTGGTTCCCCTATCCATTCCACTCCCCATCAGAGCACTTGATAGTTGACCATTAGGGTCTGGGTTTGTTAAGGAAGTTACTGTACCAGTCACCATGATCACCCAGGAGACTCTATTATTGAGTTTCCTGCTTTCCCTGGGGTATTAAGTATCCCTTGGCTAGCACTCCACAACCCCACCTTCTCATGGCCGCAGAGGGTTCTCACAGGGTGGTCGCGAGAGTGTCAGGGTAGGTGTCTAGGTGTTTCCGTTGGTGCAACCACGGTGGAAAGTCCAGACGGTACCTCCACCGTGTGCATTCCCCCTGAATACCTCGATCTGGCGCACGCGTTTTCTAAGACGCAGGTGACAAAATTACCACCTCATCTGGCAGGGGATTGCGCGATAAACCTTCGAGTAAACGCTGTACCTCCCAGGAGTCATGTGTACCCCCTGTCGCAGGCTGAAACGGAGGCTATGGAAACATACGTCACTGAGTCCCTGGGCCAGGGGTATATACGTCCCTCCACTTCACCCGCCTCCTCGAGTTTCTTCTTTGTGAAGAAGAAAGACGGCAGTCTGCGCCCGTGCTTTGATTATCAATCAAAGAACAAGGAGATGATAAGATTTTGTTATCCTCTCCCCCTCATTCCTTCAGTGATTGAGTCAATGCATGGGGCGTGCTTCTTCACCAAATTAGATCTCAGGAGTGCATACAACCTGGTGCGTGTTCTGGAGGGGGATGAGTGGAAAGCAGCATTCAGCACAACCACGGGCATTATGAATACCTGGTGATGCCCTACGGTTTGATGAATGCGCCATCCGTCTTCCAGTCCTTTGTGAACGAGGTGTTTCGGGACATGCTTGGTCGCGGTGTGGTGGTCTACATCGATTCAGTAGACTGCGGGGTCTGTTCACCTCAGCCCCGGTACTGGCCCACCCCGATCCATCACTACCGTTCATAGTGGAGGTGGATGCGTCCGAGGTAGGGATAGGCGCTGTCCTATCTCAACGCTCTGGCACGCCACCCAGGCTCCGCCCCTGTGCCTTCTTCTCATGTTGGTGATCGGGAGCTGTTGGCTGTTGTCCGAGCTTTGACTGTGTGGAGGCATTGGCTCGAAGGGGCGAAACACCCTTTCCTCGTCTGGACGGACAACCGTAACCTGGAGAGCGAGGAGGCTGAATCCTCGCCAGGCCAGGTGGGCCCTATTTTTCA
Source organism: Coregonus lavaretus (assembly GCF_964263955.1). Classification (NCBI taxonomy): domain Eukaryota; kingdom Metazoa; phylum Chordata; class Actinopteri; order Salmoniformes; family Salmonidae; genus Coregonus; species Coregonus lavaretus. The sequence goes on along the minus strand of NC_140005.1, from coordinate 28,890,055 downwards.
CCCGGTTTGATTTTACACTGTCATACATTCCGGGTACGAAGAACGTGAAGGCAGACGCACTGTCCCGGCTGACACAGAGGAGAGGCCCAGAGACAACACCCCCATACTCTCGGCCTCCTGCATTGTGGCGCCGGTAGTATGGCCGATGGACGCGGATATAGAGCAGGCATTACACAGAGATCCATCTCCACCTCAGTGTCCAGCTGGGCTGCGGTACGTGCCTGCTCTTATCCGTGATCGTCTGATCTACTGGGCACACACGTCACTCTCTGGTCATGACCATCCTGGTCGTTGTGGACCGCTTTTCCAAGTCCTGCCGCCTCCTTCCTCTGCCCGGTCTCCCCACGGCCCTGCAAACTGCGGAGGCCCTGTTTACTCACGTCTTCCGGCACTACGGGGTACCAGAGGATATAGTGTCCGACCGAGGTCCCCAGTTCACGTCCAAGGTCTGGAAGGCGTTCATGGAACGTCTGGGGGTCTCATCTGGGTTTCACCCTGAGTCAAATGGGCAGGTGGAACGGGTAAATCAGAATGTGGTAGGTTCCTGCTGTCCTACTACCAGGACCGGCCGGGGGAGTGGTCGGTATTCTTGCCATGGGCAGAATATGCCCAGAACGCTGCCCACGTTCACCTCCAGTGCGCCATGCGTCGTCAGAAGGCCAAACGCTGACCGCCACCGCAGTGAGGCAAATTGTGTGTGTGTGTGTGTGTGTGTGTCATTCAAGGGTTTTTCTTAATTTTTACAATTTTCTACATTGTAGAATAATAGTGAAGACATCAAAACTATTAAATAACACGTATGGAATCATGTAGTAGCCAAAAAAAGTGTTAAACAAATCAAAATATATTTATATTTTAGATTCTTCAAAGTAGCCACCCTTTGCCTTGACGACAGCTTTGCATACTCTTGGCATTCTCTCAACCAGCTTCACCTGGAATGCTTTTCCAACAGTCTTCAAGGAGTTCCCACATATACTGAGCACTTGTTGGCTGCTTTTCCTTCACTCTGCGGTCCAACTCATCCCAAACCATCTCAATTGGGTTGAGGTCGTGTGATTGTGGAGGCCAGGTCATCTGATGCAGCACTCCATCACTCTCCTTCTTGGTCAAATACTTCACAGCCTGAAGGTGTGTTTTGGGTCATTGTCCTGTTGAAAAACAAATGATAGTCCCACTAAGCGCAAACCAGATGGGATGATGTATCGCTGCAGAATGCTGTGGTAGCCATGCTGGTTAAGTGTGCCTTGAATTCTAAATAAATCACAGACAGTGTCACCAGCAAAGCACCCCCACACCAACACACCTGCTCCTCCATGCTTCACGGTGGGAACTACACATGCGGAGATCGTTCACCTACTCTGCGTCTCACAAAGACACGGTGGTTGGAACCAAAAATCTCAAATTTGGACTCATCAGACCAAAGGACAGATTGCCACTGGTCTAATGTCCATTGCTTGTGTTTCTTGGCCCAAACAAGTATCTTCTTCTTATTGGTGTCCTTTAGTAGTGGTATCTTTGCAGCAATTCGACCACGAAGGCCTGATTCACTCCTCTGAACAGTTGATGTTGAGAAGTGTCTGTTACTTGAACTCTGTGAAGCATTTATTTGGACTGCGATTTCTGAGGCTGGTAATTCTAATGAACTTATCCTCTGCAGCAGAGGTAACTCTGTTTCTTCCTTTCCTGTGGCGGTCCTCATGAGAGCCAGATTCATCATAGCGCTTGATGGTTTTTGCGACTGCACTTGAAGAAACTTTCAAAGTTATTGAAATGTTCCGTATTGACTGACCTTCATGTCTTAAAGTAATGATGGACTGTCATTTCTCTTTGCTTATTTGAGCTGTTCTTGCTATAATATGGACTTGGTCTTTTACCAAATAGGGCTATCTTCTGTATACCACCCCTACCTTGTCACGACACAACTGATTGGCTCAAACGCATTAAGAAATTCCACAAATTAACTTTTAAGAAGGCACACCTGTTAATTGAAATGCATTCCAGGTGACAACCTCATGAAGCTGGTTGAGAGAATGCCAAGAGTGTGCAAAGCTGTCATCAAGGCAAAGGGTGGCTACTTTGAAGAATCTCAAATATAAAATATATTTTTATTTGTTTAACACATTTTTGGTTACTACATGATTCCATATGTGTTATTTCATAGTTTGATGTCTTCACTATTATTCTACAATGTAGAAAATAGTAAAAATAAAGAAAAACCCTGGAATGAGTAGGTGTGTCCAAACTTTTGACTGGTACTGTATGTCTGAGTGTCAGGGTGTGTGTGCATATATTTGTAGATTTGTGCATATATTTGCTACTGTGTATCTGCCTGCCTGCACAACTTCCTTCCCTCATACTCCCTTCTGTTCCTTCACGTCCCAGATATAATTATAGCCGTCCGAGGGATGATTATATGTTTATCCTAGAAGCTGGCCGACTGCCTGTCCCCAGTCCCACTGGAGCTGTATGTGTCTCAAAGGGGTTCCTCTTGAAAAGCACCACAGAAAGAGGGACCAGTCAAAAATGAAACACATGAGGGGGTGCAGAGATGGACAGAGAGCAGCGAATCGTCCATGACTTTGATATAATATCTATTTTTATATATGGGTGGCTATGAGCTACACTGAGCTGTCTGCTGCTTCACTTGAAGGAGCTGGTTAGCAGAGTCTCACCACAATACTGTTGGGAGTGGAGGACGAATAGGAGGATTGGGGAGGGATGTGGGGGAGGCCTTTGTAAACTATAATACAAATGACTGCCCTCTGAAGACTACACTACACATATGTTTGTTCATTTAGCAGAAGGTTGAGATCAGATCAGAAGCCTATGTTACAAATCTGCTATAGTTAGCACATCGGAGAGAACACTGAACAATAGCATTAATATATCATAGACTTCCAAGTCCCTAAAAGGTTCATTGTCTCCTGCAACCCTGTATCTATGCTATTTTTGATATATAGCTTTTCATAACCACAATCCACTTTTGTAATTAACTTTATTTTTTCCATAACGAACATAATTAAATGCTAAGATGTAATTTAAGTTATATGTACACATATATTATCCATTTAAAGATGGATAATAATATTGTTTCGTTGAGCCTTTACATTGTTAATGACTCGGTATCATGGCAGAATTTGCAGACCACTCTTTCACGTTGCCTAGCAATATCTATTAATCTGTCTATAGCAGCTACAGTATGTATAAAGGAGCCTTTAGAGGGCGTTCAAAAGATCTTCATTCCATAACTAATTAACAACGCAAACTCTCCACAAGCAAAGGCGGTTAATAAAAGTCTAAGCCCTGGGGGGGGGGTTGATTTACGATGGTCATACCATGGATCATTTTGCTATTGATGAAACCTTTTAGGACCCATGTAGGTATAAGAAAAAATATTAAACAATGATTTGATTAAACATTGAATTTTGCTTTACTGCTATTAGTCCATAGAAACGCATTGAATGTTCATACACATAGTAAAAAACACGTTTGTTTTGAAGTGTCTGTCCTATATCTGAGAGATAAAAGAAAGATACATTTTTGTACCCATATTTAACCAATTTTTTGGGCACTAAACTACTTTTACACTGAGTGTACAAAACATTAAGAACACCTACTCTTTCCATGACATAGACTGACCAGGTGAATCCAGGTGAAAGCTATGATCCGTTATTGATGTCACTTGTTAAATTCACTTCAATCAGTGTAGATGAAGGGAAGGAGACAGGTTAAATAATTATTTTTAATCCTTGAGACAAATAAGACATGGATTGTGTACAGTGAGGGAAAAAAGTATTTGATCCCCTGCTGATTTTGTACGTTTGCCCACTGACAAAGAAATTATGTCAGGAATCTGATGTGGATGTGGTGTGGGAATCAAGTGCAGGACACAGAAGCTTCGTCTAACCAGACTTTACTGACGACAACAAAATAACAAAACGGGCCTAAACAAACCCGGAGGCGAATGATTACGCAACAGTGCGTAAAACACCCAAAATACCGACTGCGCACGAAACAACAGTGCGACGGTTATAACCTAGCGAAAGGCAAAATGAACAGCACCAACAGACAGGCGGAACAATTACACACAACACATGACTAACAAATGGAAAACTTATAGGGTACATAATTAACCCTAACAGGGAACAGGTGTACAAAGAAGACAAAACCAAACAAACATCGAAAACATACAATGGTGGCAGCTAGTACTCCGGGGACGACGACCGCCGAAGCCTGCCCGAGCAAGGAGAAGGAGCAGCCTCGGCCTAAACCGTGACAAATTATCAGTCTATAATTTTAATGGTAGGTTTATTTGAACAGTGAGAGACAGAATAACAACAAAATCCAGTAAAACACATGTCAAAAATGTTATAAATTGATTTGCATTTTAATGAGGGAAATAAGTATTTGACCCCCTCTCAATCAGAAAGATTTCTGGCTCCCAGGTGTCTTTTATACAGGTAACGAGCTGAGATTAGGAGCACACTCTTAAAGGGAGTGCTCCTAATCTCAGTTTGTTACCTGTAGAAAATACACCTGTCCACAGAAGCAATCAATCAATCAGATTCCAAACTCTCCACCATGGCCAAGACCAAAGAGCTCTCCAAGGATGTCTGGGACAAGATTGTAGACCTACACAAGGCTGGAATGGGCTACAAGACCAAGGTGATAACAGTTGGTGCGATTATTCGCAAATGGAAGAAACACAAAAGAACTGTCAATCTCCCTCGGCCTGGGGCTCCATGCAAGATCTCACCTCGTGGAGTTGCAATGATCATGAGAACAGTGAGGAATCAGCCAAGAACTACACGGGAGGATCTTGTCAATGATCTCAAGGCAGCTGGGACCATAGTCACCAAGAAAACAATTGGTAACACACTACGCCGTGAAGGACTGAAATCCTGCAGCGCCCGCAAGGTCCCCCTGCTCAAGAAAGCACATATACAGGGCCGTCTGAAGTTTGCCAATGAACATCTGAATGATTCAGAGGAGAACTGGGTGAAAGTGTTGTGGTCAAATGAGACCAAAATCGAGCTCTTTGGCATAAACTCAACTCGCCGTGTTTGGAGGAGGAGGAATGCTGCCTATGACCCCAAGAACACCATCCCCACAGTCAAACATGGAGGTGGAAACATTATGCTTTGGGGGTGTTTTTCTGCTAAGGGGACAGGACAACTTCACCGCATCAAAGGGATGATGGACGGGGCCATGTACCGTCAAATCTTGGGTGAGAACCTCCTTCCCTCAGCCAGGGCATTGAAAATGGGTCGTGGATGGCTATTCCAGCATGACAATGACCCAAAACACACGGCCAAGGCAACAAAGGAGTGGCTCAAGAAGAAGCACATTAAGGTCCTGTAGTGGCCTAGCCAGTCTCCAGACCTTAATCCCATAGAAAATCTGTGGAGAGGGCTGAAGGTTTGAGTTGCCAAACGTCAGCCTCAAAACCTTAATGACTTGGAGAAGATCTGCAAAGAGGAGGGGAACAAAATCCCTCCTGAGAGGAGGGAATAAAATAAAAACTGTAACATAGAGGCTCAGAATAAATTAGAGGAAAAACAAAAAGAAATGGAAAAACTTATTCAAGAAAGATTAAGTGTAATATATTATAAAAATAAAGCAAACTGGATGGAATATGGGGAAAAATGCACAAAATTCTTTTTTAATCTTCAACATAGGAATGCTACCAAAAATAACTTAATGAAACTGGTTACAATTGACGGAGTCACCCATATTTCACCAAATGATATTTTGAAGGAAGAAACAAAGTACTTTAAGCATTTGTTTTCTTTTCAGTCGCCTCCATCTCCTCTAACTGAAGCTAATTGTAGAGATTTTTTTCTATTGATAATGTCAAATTAACAGCCACACAGAAAGACTCATGTGAAGGTGAAATTACAGAGGAGGAACTTCTGGATGCAATTAAAGACTTTAAGTCCGGGAAAACTCCAGGGTTGGATGGCATACCAATCGAGGTATACCAAACCTTTTTTGATAAACTAAGAGGACCGTTATTAGCATGTTTTAACCACTCCTATGTAAATGGTAGATTATCTGACACTCAAGAAGAAGGTCTGATCTCATTATTACTGAAACAGGATACAAGTGGAAAATATAAAGATCCAGTCCATTTACAAAATTGGAGGCCCCTTACACTTCAGTGTTGTGATGCAAAAATCCTAGCAAAATGTATAGCGCATAGAATTAAAAAGGTATTGTCGGATATTATTCATTCTAATCAGACAGGTTTTTTACATGGAAGATACATTGGAGATAATATAAGGCAAGTATTGGAAACAATAGAACACTATGGAAAATATGGGAAACCAGGCCTGCTATTCATAGCAGACTTCGAAAAGGCATTTGATAAAGTTCGACTGGGGTTTATATATAAATGCCTGGAGCATTTCAATTTTGGAGAATCTCTTATAAAATGGGTCAAAATCATGTATAGTAACCCTAGGTGTAAAATAGTAAATAATGGCTATTTCTCAGAAAGTTTTAAACTGTCAAGAGGAGTGAAACAAGGTTGTCCACTATCGGCATATCTATTTATTGTGGCCATCGAGATGTTAGCTATTAAAATCAGATCCAATAATAATATCAGAGGATTAGAAATACTGGGCTTAAAAACAAAGGTGTCATTGTACGCAGATGATTCATGTTTTCTTTTAGATCCACAACTAGAATCCCTCCACAGCCTCATAGAGGATCTAGATACATTTTCTAACCTCTCTGGATTAAAACCAAATTATGACAAATGTACTATATTACGTATTGGATCACTAAAAAATACAATTTTTACATTACCATGTAGTTTACCAATAAAATGGTCTGATGGTGATGTGGATATACTCGGAATACATATCCCAAAGGAAATAAATGATCTCACTTCAATAAATTTTAATAGAAAGTTAGCAAAAATAGATAAGATCTTACTACCATGGAAAGGAAAATACCTGTCAATTTGTGGAAAAATCACCCTGATTAACTCTTTAGTATTATCCCAGTTTACCTATTTGCTTATGGTCTTGCCTACGCCTAGCAAACAGTTTTTTAAATTATATGAGAAAATATTCGATTTTATTTGGAACGGCAAGCCAGACAAAATTAAAAGAGCATATTTATATAATGAATATCAATTCGGAGGACAGAAATTATTAAATATTAAAGCATTAGACCTATCACTAAAATCTTCAGTCATCCAAAAGTTATACTTAAATCCGAACTGGTTCTCAAGCAAATTAGTAAGATTGTCTCACCCACTGTTCAAGAAAGGCCTTTTTCCCTTTATTCAGATTACAACCTCTCACTTTCAGTTATTTGAAAAGGAAATAATCTCCCAAATGTCACTATTTCTAAAACAAGCCATAGAAAGTTGGTTGCAATTTCAATTTAATCCTCCAGAAACGACAGAACAAATAATGCAACAAATATTGTGGTTAAATTCAAATATACTAATTGACAAAAAACCTTAATTTTTTGACAGAATGTTTAAAAAAGGTATAATCTTCGTAAATGATATCATCGGTAGGACTGGTGGAGTTATGTCGCACATGCAGCTAACAAAAACATATGGAAATGTCTGCTCTACCCAAAATTACAACCAAATAATTGCAGCCTTACCGCAAAAGTGGAAGAGGAAAGTTGAAGGGGGAGCAGGTAAGGAACTTGTCTGTCGGCCTTGCATTAAAGAACATAATTGGTTAAGGAAAACTGTGATAAATAAAAAAGTATATCAGTTTCACTTAAGGACCAAAGGATTGACAGCCGTCCCATATAGATTGCAAAATAGTTGGGAAGAGATCTTTGACGTACCGATCCCATGGCATAGTGTTTATGAACTGACACGCAAAACGACACCGGATTCAAAAATTAGAATCTTTCAATTTAAATTATTATATAAAATTCTTGCTACCAATAGAATGTTATTTATATGGGGGATACAATCTTCCCAGCTCTGCAGATTTTGCTGTGAAGAGACCGAATCATTAGATCATTTGTTTTGGTTCTGTCCATTTGTAGCTTGTTTTTGGACACAGGTCCAGGAATGGCTAAAGGATTGCAATATTTACCTGGAACTAACCTTGCAGATAGCATTACTGGGTGATCTGAAAAGTCATAGTCAATCAATCAATAATATAATAATACTTTTAGCAAAAATGTTTATTTTTAATTCACAATCTGTAGAAGCAATGAGAATAGAAAGGTTCAGAACTTTTGTAAAACATCACAGTACGGTTGAAATATATATGGCAAATAGAAATCCTATATGGATGGTGTTAAGAGATAGTTGGGAGGTATTGAATAGAGTTGAAGGATGGGACTAATAACAAATAACAACAAATAATAACAAAGATAGCTAATAATGTAAGCATACTGTGTCCATAATAAGTATATAGGTTGTATGTTGGGAGCTTTTGGGAAAGAGCACAGTTAGAAAGATATGGCATTTAGAAGCAAACCGGATGGACATCATGAAAATGATCGGAGAGGTTGAGAGTAGAAGAAGTTCAGGAGCAAAAAATAAATATATATATATATATATATATATATATATAGAATTATTGTAAAATTAACTCTGTCCATAAGGTGTAGATAGTAAGTCTAGACCGGAAGTAGAGGCCTGGGCGTCGTTGTTCACTAATTTACTCCAAGTAGGGAAAGGATGGTGGGGTTGAAAAGTAATAAAGGGGAATATATATATAAAAAATAAAAATAAACATGGGGGATTGGAAGTGATGCAGACAATTACATTGATAGAAGATACAATCTATCTGCAATATTAAGCTGATCCATTCCCCCCCCCCAAAAAAAATAAAAAAAATTAAAAATACAAAAAAAAAGAACAAAAAAAAATGAACAAAACTAAAAAAAAATCCCTCCTGAGATGTGTGCAAACCTGGTGTCCAACTACAAGAAACGCCTGACCTTTGTGATTGCCAACAAGGGTTTTGCCACCAAGTACTAAGTCATGTTTTGCAGAGGGGTCAAATACTTATTTCCCTCATTAAAATGCAAATCAATTTATAACATTTTTGACATGCGTTTTTCTGGATTTTTTTGTTGTTATTCTGTCTCTCACTGTTCAAATAAACCTACCATTAAAATTATAGACTGATCATGTCTTTGTCAGTGGGCAAACGTACAAAATCAGCAGGGGATCAAATACTTTTTTCCCTCACTGTATGTGTGCCATTCAGAGGGTGAATGGGCAAGACAAAGTATTTAAGTGCCTTTGAACGGGGTATGGTAGTAGGTGCCAGACGCACAGGTTTGTGTCAAGAACTGCAACGCTGCTGGGTTTTTTACGCTCAACAGCATCTCTGTGGAATGCTTGACACCTTGTAGAGTCCATGCCCCGACGAATTGAAACTGTTCTGAGGGTACCTCAACCAAGAATCTAAGTTAAATAATATTACTAAATCAAATCAAACTTTATTTAAAGTGCATTTAACGTTTGATTTGATCTGATTTAGTCCTATTATTTAACTTTTGGTTGAGATGAAGACCTGAATCCAACATATAAATTATTAATTTATAGACAAACTGGAATTAAAGCCAGACTAAGTCAGTGGCACAGATGGAAGTATCCAAACAGAAGATACAGTAAATATCCTTCATATGTTGATATTTGGTTGCGTTGACAACCAACCATATTTCAACATCACTTTCGAAATACAATAAATAGCCTATTAACTTGTTGACAAGTTAACAAATTATATGTTGGATTCAACCAAAAATAGATGGAACTATCCAAGAAGTAGTTCATGCTCTACAACATTCACAGAGTACGACCCTACCTTACACAGAAAGCGGCACAGGTCCTAATCCAGGCACTTGTCATCTCCCGTCTGGATTACTGCAACTCGCTGTTGGCTGGGCTCCCTGCCTGTGCCATTAAACCCCTACAACTTATCCAGAACGCTGCAGCCCGTCTGGTGTTCAACCTTCCCAAGTTCTCTCATGTCACCCCGCTCCTCCGCACACTCCACTGGCTTCCAGTTGAGGCTCGCATCTACTACAAGACCATGGTGCTTGCCTACGGAGCTGTGAGGGGAACGGCACCTCCTTACCTTCAGGCTCTGATCCTACACCCAAACGAGGGCACTACGTTCATCCACCTCTGGCCTGCTAGCTCCCCTACCTCTACGGAAGCACAGTTCCCGCTCAGCCCAGTCAAAGCTATTCGCTGCTCAGGCACCCTAATGGTGGAACAAGCTCCCCCACGACGCCAGGACAGCGGAGTCACTGACCACCTTCCGGAGACACTTGAAACCCTACCTCTTTAAGGAATACCTGGAATAGTATAAAGTAATCCTTCTTCCCCCACCCCCCATAAAAAAAAGTGGTTGTCCCACTGGCTATCATAAATTGAATTCACCAATTTGTAAGTCGCTCTGGATAAGAGCGTCTGCTAAATGATGTAAATGTAAATGTAAATGTAAATGTAAATGTAAGTAGATACATCTAATGTAAAATTCAACCTTAAAATGAGTAACACATCCATGGCCACATTTTGAGGTTACTGTAACTATACATTTCTTCTTATGTAATCATATGAAGTGTGCATGTTCAAGATAGCATGCATAGGTTGTTCCAGGTCTCTGGAGGTCTTCAAAATTGCTGTAATAATCTGTGCAGAATCTCGAAATGCTCGAAAGGCTGATCACTTGCACCATGTAGGCCGACTTTTAATGCAATCTCAACTGCAATCCAGGTTCTTTTGGTTCTGTTATTAGATGAAGCACAGTGATAACATGATAATTTATTGTATAAATAAACAAAATATCTGACATTGTATTCCCATTTCAACTTTGCTGTGCTTGTAAATGGTTGAAAGTGCAGTGATAGACTTAACCAAAAATCAAACATTGTTTTTCCATTGGAATTTGGTTGTGCTTTTAGATGGTTGAAAGCATAGTGATAACACATTGGGAATTCCACTAACCTTTTGAGTGGGTGAATGACCAAAAGTATGTGGACACCTGTTCGTCGAACATCTCATTCCAAAATCATGGGCATTAATATGGAGTTGGTCCCCCCTTGGCTTCTATAACAGCCTCCACTCTTCTGGGAAGGCTTTCCACTAGATGTTGGAACATTGCTGCGGGGATTTGCTTCCATTCAGCCACAAGAGCATTAGTGAGGTCAGGCACTGATGTCCGGCGATTAGGCCTGGCTTGCAGTCGACGTTCCAATTCATCCCACCGATCTCAACAAACCATTTCTGTATGTCATGCTGAAATAGAAAAGGGCCATCCCCAAACTGTTGCCACAAAGTTGGAAGCACAGAATCGTCTAGATTGTCATTGTATGCTGTAGTGTTAAGATTTCCCTTCACTGGAACTAAGGGGCCTAGCCCGAACCATGAAAAACAGCCCCAGACTATTATTCCTCCTCCACCAAACTTTACAGTTGGCACTATGCATTGGGGCAGGGAGCGTTCTCCTGGCATCCGCCAAACCCAGATTCGTCCGTCGGACTGCCAGATGGTGAAGCGTGATTAATCACTCCAGAGAACGCATTTCCACTGCTCCAGTACAATAGCGGCAAGCTTTTCACCACTCCAGCTGACACTTGGCATTGCGCATGGTGATCTTAGGCTTGTGTGCGACTGCTCGGCCATGGAAACCCATTTCATGAAGCTACCGACGAACAGTTATTGTGCTGACTTTGCTTCCAGAGGCAGTTTGGAACTCGGTAGTGAGAGTTGCAACCAAGGACAGACAATTTTTACGCGCTACGTGCTTCAGCACTCGGCGGTCCCGTTCTGTGAGCTTGTGTAGTCTACCACTTCGCGGCTGAGCCGTTGTTGCTCCTAGATGTTTCCACTTCACAATAACAGCACTTAAAGTTGACCGAGGCAGCTTTAGCAGGGAAGACATTTGGCGAACTGACTTGTTGGAAAGGTGGTATCCTATGGCAGTGCCACGTTGAAAGTAACTGAGCTCTTCAGTAAGGCCATTCTACTGCCAATGTTTGTCTATGGAGATTGCATGGCTGTGTGATCGATTTTATGCACCTAGCAACAGGTGTAGCTGAAATAGCCGAATCCACTCATTTGAAGGGGTGTCCACATACTTTAGTATATATAGTAATCGCATTGATCAACATCTCAACCAAATATTACCCAATTACCCACGTTAAAATGACGTGGTGTGCCCAGTGGGTAGTGTTTCACTAGATACTGCGAGGACGGAAGAACAAGACTCAGGTACATTATGTTCATTGAACCATGAACCATCAAAGCAGAGTTTGCTGTAGGGGGAACATGGTCTGAGTTCACATGGTTCACATGTTTTGGGTCTCAGCCTTGGCTAGGTTCCATAGTAGGATCTCCACTGCTTGTATATTTGTGAAAGTTTGGTTGCAGACCGCTCTTGGTTTCCAGTTACCTAATTTCCTGAACAAGAACAAATAAATAAATACACACTAGTACTGTATAAAACAAGACTTTAGTGCATGCAGAATGGTCACACACACTCACACAGAGTTCGTTTAGCTGCGGACATGCTAAAGCCCACGCATCCACACTCGCCTCAGTGCTGTCCTTGTAATGGCTAGTATCTCTGGTCTCTGAGCCCTGGGGGGACGATAAAAGCCAGGCTGTTGTGTTTTATCTGTCCTGCTGAAAGTTAGCCATTGACACATGCACTTTAGAGGAAGTGTCACTCACTGGGAGGACTTACCCATTCCATGCTGCCCTGGGAGGGACAGACTGCAACGTTTCTGTCCCTCTTAGGGGTGAGCTCACTACCGACTTTGCTGGCATGGGCAACTGTTGCTAAGCAATATGATTTTTTTTCAGGGGAAAGTTGAAATAAAAGGGGGGGGGGATTCAACAATCCTGAATTAAAGTTTCTACCTTGGTCAATATGGATTTTTGTGTGAAATCCCAATACCCAGTCCTCCCCATGCACCATGCCACTTCACTTCAGCCGTCCTGGTCTCGTTGTATTTTCAAATTGTTTTTGTATCCGCATTGTCTGAATATGATTCTTTCACAATCACCCACTTCACCAACGGCAACCTCACAAAAGTAAATCATGGAGAGCACTCTGCCTATTTTTACGGACAGACAAAAGGAACAAAACCAGAGTCAGTGGGGTTGTCTGCTGTAATTTGATTGCCGACAAGTGAGGGGAAAAAGGTCTGTCAGCTTAGCGACGATACCCAACAAAGTGCATTCTCATTGTAACCATCGTAGTGCTCAATTGCTGGATGGCGGGCATGGGACAAAGGAACAGCAGGCTGCAGCGGGCATCACTGGGACCCTCCCTGCTCCCTCCACAGTAGTAATGACAGCCTAAGTGCGAACAGCAGGTGTCTTCCATTCAAGGCCGGGCAGGTTAATAAAGTTTCCTCAGAAAGTCAATAAACAAGGGCTTGTTCACACACTGGCTAATTGTTTTTTATTTTTTCCCTGTTTCACCCAGCTCTGTGTGGACAGCCGTGATGAAGGACACCAGCTGGTTCCCCTGGAGTCTCCCTTGCAGGCCCTCGTCCTCTCAGCTCCCAGGGACCCCCCAATGAGCTCAAATGGGGCCACTGTCCTGTCATGGCTAAACAGAGGTGTTTAACTTCCAGAAATAGCAGACTCGAGTTTGCTAGCTGGGTTGCTGTTAAAAATAATTGGAATAAATATAACTGTTTTGAAGAAAGAAAGTAACTTGTTGATTTGTGACTTTGGAGGGATATGTGGCCCCTTTGTTTGTTTCAATACAAATCCTTATAGAACACAGATTCTCCTTCTCCCTCTCTGGTCTGGATATAGGTTGTGATCTGTAGGTATACTGACGGATGGTCACAGGAGGCTGCTGAGGGGAGGACGGCTCCTAGTAATGGCTGGAATGGAGTAAATGGAATGGTATCAACCACATGGAAACCATGTGTTTGATGTGTTCGATACCATTCCATTTATTCCGTTCCAGCCATTACTATGAGCCTGTCCTCCCCAATTAAGGTGCCACCAGCCACCTGTGCCCTCTGTAACTTCTTAAAGTCGTCCGGCTTGAGTTCCATCCTTAATGAGAGCCAAGTAAACAACTCCTTATGATCGAAAAAGCCAACAAAGCTCAGTGTGTCTGTCCACATAAAGCTTTTCCGAAGTGAAAGCAATATGCTCTGAGAGAATGCCTCCCACACCACAACCACGCAGCAAATTGGTTCAGTTTAGTGAACCTGTGTTTGAGCAGGGAATAAGCAATAGGGGAATATTAAATGATATCTCAGCACGTTTATCTTGATAAAAATAAAAGATGTTGAGGCGTAATAGGAACAATATGTCGGATAATGAGGGGAACAGGGGATGATGGAGGAGTAGGACATGGATTACCAGACATTCCTCTTAATGGGATTTCATGAAGAAAATAATACAGCTCTCTCGTTTATTTGATTGTAGAGGTTGTGGTCGGGAGAAAAAAGCAGGATAAATGCATGTTTCATCAAGGCTAAATATTTCCACCCCGTGAATAAATGCTGGGAAGCAAACCCAGGCCAGATTGTGACCAGCGGTAGGATATATTTGTGGGTATATCTGTTTACACATTGCTTTGTGTGTGTGTGTGTGTGTGTAAACAAACAGAGAGCTGACACACAGTGGACAAAACAGGTGCTTGAAGAACAATTCTACTGTTTACAGTAGCTGTTACTCGCCTTTATACAGATGTAAGATCTTAATTTGAGCCAGTTTGCAACAACAGAAAAAGAATCCTGCAGCAACAGGAAATGTGAATTATTATGTGGATTATAATGAATTAACGTTTTTGTAGGGGTTGATTTTTCGTTAGGGCAAATCCAGTCTAAAATGTCAAAGTGGAAATGAAGCAACAAAAGTGAACACATTTATAGCTGACAAGTTTGCTAAAAGGCTTCCATCAAAGTGAGTGATTTCCTCATAATCTTCCCTCTCTCTTCACATGCCAGAAAATCTGGAGCTCCTGCTGTTCTACTCTTCTCTTTCCAGTGACTGCTGACCCTCAAGGTAATCAACAACTCTCTCCTTTGCTTTGTGTGTGGAGATGTGCCAGCAGAATCTCTCCTCCTTATTCTCACTCGCATTCAGCAAGCCATATGCTTTTGATACTGTGTGTGTGTGTATGTGTGTGTGTGTGTGTGTGTGTGTGTGTGTGTGTGTGTGTGTGTGTGTGTGTGTGTGTGTGTGTGTGTGTGTGTGTGTGTGTGTGTGTGTGTGTGTGTGAGAAGGGGGTGGTGTGAGGTACTTAGGGCAGAGCAGAGAGACACAAAGATGCAGATCAGCAGGTCAGAGTTCCTGGTGTTAGGTTTGGTCAATCTCCCGCTGTATCCACAAAGCCAGCAGCTCCCTCGCATTTCTGGAATGTCTCACATTTCTCCTCTCTCTGTCCTCTCGCTTATTATTGTTGAACTACTTAAGGTTCCACAAGCAGAGCCAAGATGTCTTCCCTCCATCTCTAGCATTTTCTGCAGTGTCATTATCAGAAAAAGAGGTGAGATAAAGAGACAGTACAGATATAGCGACCTGAGGGAAAATTGGGATCCTCCCTACCAGGTCAGTGCAGTCAACTGGCCTCCATTTTGAGGCTGTATGATGTTAGGGCTATCCATTTTCATTTTGGTTTGAAATCAAGCAGCACAGGCACCAGTTCAAATGAATGATTTACAGAGGTGTACCTCTAAAGTTGGGAGGTAAAAGATAATGATGGATGATGATAAAAAATGATGGCTAACCTTCTGGTGCTGCTACAACTAAACTACTTCTAGCTATGGCTAGCTTGCTAACCTCGCTACCTCTGGTATTGCTACATTTAAACTACTTCTAAACTACTGCTAGCTACGGTTAGCTAGCTAGCCCTCTCTACCTCTGGTACTACTATAGCTAAACTACTGATAGCTACAGCTAGCTAGCCTGCTATTCCCTGTGAATACCCTGACTAATGGGGAATTTTAACGTGTCATCTGCTTCTGGGCTATTCTGAAAAATACCCTTCAGCCCAGCTCCAGATTTATTCTTGAGTAGCTGAAAGTGGGGACGGAAAGTAACTCAACACTTTAGCACATTATCCTTATCACCTCAGCTCCAGCTAAATCATCACAGTAATGGCTGCCATGTTTTCTTGCCCCACCACCTTCCTTTGTTATCTCCTCTCTCTTTCTCTTCCCCTCTCTCTCTTTCCCCCCTCCTGCGTTTCTATTCCAGTCTGCCCCACAGAGACTGAGCCGGAGCACCTGCAAGTGCTCACTTTGAAAGATGTTGCAGGCCCAAGAATGTCTGCAGTAAACACACGAGAGCTGTATTTATAATAAATCAGCTTTACGGCTCTCTGATGGAGGTGATATCAGGGAAATGTATGCAGAGAGTCCTTACCGTCCTCAGCAAACAGCTGTGAGATAGCACAACTGAATGGTCTGGGCTAGCACAACAGAGTTCTCTATGTGGTAGACCTGTGGATTCTAGTACACTATGTTACTGACTGAAATAGAGTGGGGCAGGGTGGCGGTGGGTAGCAGGGTGTGTGTGTCTGTACATTTATCTGTGTCTGTGTCTGTCTGTTTGTGTGTGTAGGGTTGCAGAACAGACTCGGGCAGAGTTTAGAGAAAGAAGTTTGAGAGAAAGTTTAGAGAAAGATGTTTGAGGATAGATCAGCTCTCAGTGACTTCAGCTCCAAATGATCTGTGTCTGTCTGTGGGTGAATCCAACATTCCAGACGTTTCTGCACCTCGTCCTTCAGCGAACCCCTTAAACCACCACGATAACTAACGACTGTCAGGCAACACACATCTCGAAAAATTGCCCTGAAACCCAAACAAAACACAGGCATGTAAACAAAAGTGGACTGAACCATACCCCAAAGCCCCAATCCCCTCCAACAGCCCCAGATGGTTCGCGTCACCCCTGGCAAACGGACAGAAAACAAATTTAAAAGCAAATTATGTCACTCTTCTCGAAGCTGTTGTACGGTTTCCCATTACCAAATACATTCCCATTCCCATCATACCATGATGAAAGGTGACCACCCGCCATTGTTTGGTTTTCAGCAGATGCAGGCAATAATAACAACGGCTAACGCCCAATGGATAGAAGAGTGTCCCAAAGCCCCTGAAACGCTGTGGAGTTACACATAATCACGTCAAAAATAACCACGTAAACAGCATATTACTGTGCTTTCTTCTGACATCAACAGGCCTCATTTATCTGTAAGGCCAGCAGAGGGGCTTCAGTAAATGTTTGTTGTTGTATTGTCAACACCACTCTCAGGTGGCCTCAAATCAAGCTTAATTTAGCTATTTTGGAACCTCCTTGAAAATATACCAAAGACTATAGACATAGCTGTATCTGGAAGTTGGGCCGAAGTAAAGGAAAGCAGGCATCTCCCTTGGTTACCTCCGGTCAATTGTTAAGAGAGAAGGCTAATTAAATATGTATTAAATATTAAAGCATTAGACCTATCACTAAAAGCTTCAGTCATACAAAAATTATACTTAAATCCGAACTGGTTCTCTAGCAAACTAGTAAGATTGTCTCACCCAATGTTCAAGAAGGAACTTTTTCCCTTTATTCAGATTACAACCCCTTTCAGGTATTTGAAAAGGAAATAATCTCCTAAATATCACTATTTCTAAACAAGCCATAGAAAGTTGGTTGCAATTTCAATTTAATCCTCCAGAAATGACAGAACAAATATTGCAACAAATATTGTCGTTAAACTAAAATATACAAAAAACGTTATTTTTTGAGAAAATGTTTAAAAAAGGTATAATCTTCGTAAATGATATTATCGGTAGGAATGGTGGAGTTATGTCGCACATGCAGCTAACAAAAACATATGGAAATGTCTGCTCTATCCAAAATTACAACCAAATAATTGCAGCATTACCGCAAAAATGGAAGAGGAAAGTGGAAGGAGGAAAAAGTAAGGAACTTGTCTGTCGGCCTTGCATTAAAGAACATAATTGGTTAAAGAAAATTGTGATAAATAAAAAAGTTTACCAGTTTCATTTAAGGACCAAAAGATTGACAGCCATCCCATATAGATTGCAAAATAGTTGGGAAGAGATTTTTGACGTACCGATTCTATGGCATAGTGTTTATGAACGGATCCGCATAACGACGCCGGATTTAGAACTTAGAATTTTTCAATTTAAATTATTATATACAATTCTTGCTACCAATAGAATGTTATTTGTATGGGGGATACAATCTTCCCAGCTCTGCAGATTTGGCTGTGAAGAGACAGAATCATTAGATCATTTGTTTTGGTAATGTCCATTTGTAGCTTGTTTCTGGACACAGGTCCAGGAATGGCTGAAGGATTGCAATATTTGCATGGAGCTGACCCTGCAGATAGCACTACTGGGTGATCTGAAAAGTCATAGTCAATCGATCAATAATATAATAATACTTTTAGCAAAAATGTTTATTTTCAATTCACAAACTGTAGAAACAATGAGAATAGAAAGGTTCAGAACTTTTGTAAAACATCACAGTACAGTTGAAAAAGATATGGCAAATAGAAATCCAATATGGATGGTGTTAAGAGATAGATGGGAGGTGTTGAATGAAGCTGAAGGATGGGACTAATAACAACAACTAATAACAACAAGATAACTAGTGTAAGATATGCTGTGTCCATAATAAGTATATAGGTTATATATTATGAGCTTTTGTGAAAGAGCACAGTTAGAAAGATATGGCATATAGAAGCGTACCAGATGGACATCATGAAAATGATCGGAGGAAGATCAGGAGTAAAAAAAAACAAAATATAATTATTGACTGTGTCCATAAAATGTATATAGTATGTATAAGCATGAAGTAGAGGCCTAAGCATTGTTGTTCACTAGTTTACTCCAATTAGGGAAGGGATGATGGGGTTGGAAAGTAATAAAGGGAAATATATATATTTTTAAAGGATATGTATGTATATATATATATATATGTATATGCGTATATGTATGTATGTGTATATATATATATATATATATATGCGAGAGAAAAATACAAAAAAAGAAGAAAAAAAAAGAGAGAGAAGGCTAATTGACGGAGCTGCTTTGACGAATAGGCCTCAGTGGTGGAAAGTCATCTTGTGGTTGAAACCTGGCAGCTCGTCCCTCTCTCTGCCAGGAGGCTGTGTGTGCTACAGCTAATTGCTTGTGTTTCTTACTCAGGGGTGATAAATAAATAACAGATACACTGTCATAAAAAGGCTTTTTTACAAGCTGCTAACAGCTGGAGCCGTGCTGGGAGAGACACCATGGGGAACGCTGGTGTGTTCTGGATCCAACCAGCGTACACGTGGTGGGTTGGAGACCTCAGAGAAGGTCCTGGGTTGCCCCCTTTTCCCCCTCCTATCCTTCTATCCATCCTTCTCTTCTCACCTCCTCTTTCCTGCTGTGTTTCAGGCTCCCCACTGATGGAGCAAGGTACCGGAGGGGTAACCGATGGAGCAACGCAACAAATTTGGCAGTTAACCCAGCACCAGCCGCTGCCATGTTTGAATGGTTGCCACAGCGACCAGGAGGCCCCTACGGCAAGGTTTGGGCTTCCTGTTTTTCACACCCGTGGTGCCCAAGGAGGAAAAGCAGCTTGGGATAGGAGGTTTTGGTTACAGCGGAACCGGAGACCTAAAAAACACAACAAAATAAATCATGATGGGGAGAGGGGAGGTGTTTCCGACTCTTAAAAGGAGGATCCAAGATTGTTGATCATTGGATAGCCTGTCCATCACTTCATCCAGCATGGTATCCTATCTCTACTCCCTGCGCTGTGAACCCTATCCAGAGTACTGGGATTAGTTCAACTCATCCAAATGATTTAGTATAGCCATGAAAGAACATATAGGGAAAGGGGTGTCTTAAAATGTTTCATGAAGTGGAAAAAGCAAGGCTTAGTTTGTGATATGCAGAAGCATTGGTGAATCTTTTGGCACGGATAAGGCATATAGTACGTCAAACCTATTAGTCTCCCCCCCCACACACACACACACACACACACACACACACACACACACACACACACACACACACACACACACACACACACACACACACACACACACACACACACACACACACACACACACACACACACACATACACACACACACACACTCCCCATGCTGCTCCCAGGCCCCTCTGCCCCTGCCATAGTAAAAGTGCATGATTTCCAGCTGCAGCCCTCATAAGGGTCCTTCAGTTAAAAAAAAAAACAAGCCTAATGCTTGTGAGTCATTTTGAAATCACCATTTTATAATTTCTTTATCTTTTTATTGACAGCGGAAAATTTGTGTCATGTCAACTAGCCCCAGGGACCACTGTGAAAGTGCAGAGAGCAGAAAATGTGGCTTGAGTTAGCCAGGCGGATTAGCACTGAGTGCCTGACGAGGAAAACTACAATGCATCACTTGAAGTTTTTTCGTTTTTTTTTTATGTTCCATGTTTGTTGCGGTTGTGCTTCATTAGGACGACCAACGTAACATTCTGGGATTTTACATTGTGTGGCATGACAGCTCTAAGACTCATTCTGACTGTGAATTACAGGCAATGTGACTAAACCATGATGTTAAGGGCTTCTCAGCACACTTCAGCTCAGGTTGCATAACCACAGATTTAAGATCAGATCTGGTCGAGACCAGGTTGAACCTATTAAACTATGAGCGGTAGTTTTGGGCCCTGTTTTGGCCCTGTGTTCCTTAAAACTTGAAGCCTTTCTAGTGCTGTGGGGTGAACAGTACAGGACAGTACAGTAGGGATCTGAGCTGTTTGTCAGGGTGCCATGCCCCAGGCTAGACCCAAGCAGGCAGGCAGGCAGACGTGTGGGGTAGACTGGATCCCACCCCTGAGCTGCAGCTCTCAAATCAACTCACTGAAAATAAACGCTGCACTGCCAAAGGGACTCGTTTATCAAATCTGAAATTGCACTCATAGGGCAAAATAACCTACAATTACCAGCTAGAAATTAACTTTTCAGTCAGCCATCCAGAAAAAGATCATAGGATATCCTACAAACTGGAATTATTGTGAACCCCTGGCCTCCCCCTCCCACACCCCCATATATTCCAAGAACTCCCCATTTACTTAGAATGTCACAAACCTGCAGTCCCATAAAAGTAGGGTGCATGTTTATGCATTTAGCAGGCTAGTTGTAGATTGTACAGGCAGTCGCAGTTGGTTGTTTAGTTGGTTGATTTCAAGGGCTAATCAGTGTGTGTGTGTCCCTTTGTGCTTTTATCTGAATGTTTTCCTCCCAAACAACTTCAACAGACCCATACTTACACGGAGAGCTCTGTTGCTACCAGTTTCACCAAGATATTCAGACCACTCCCAAAACTTCAGCTTTTCCAGCAAAAGCAATTACGCAGTGTTGGCCCAAAGTAAAGTGGAGAGGGACTCTCTTTAAAGTGTGTCCATTTCCCTCCTTGTTTAATTATGTAGTGCTGGGTGGAACCTGGGGGCTTGGGACTCCATTCTAGCTGCAGTGCTTTTTCCATGGCACACATATGCAAGGCATTGGTTCCCACAGAGAGATCGGAAGCACAGTGGATCCCAAACGGGAGGTTATGGCGTTCCCCAAAGCCCTTAGCTGCGCGGTGACCTCATCGCCTGACCACCTACGTCTCCACAAAATCCCAAGCATGAGGTTGGGCACCCTGAGTGTGGCATCCGACTGCAAACTGTGATGTCACGTGTGAATCATCCACAGCTGAGGCCTAGCTATGGGGACTTTACACCTTGACAAACACACGTCCCTTTCTCATGGTGGATTAAGGCTTTCCATTTAATTGAGTCGGAGGGGAATAGTTGACTTCTAGCTGACTTGACGGTCCAACCTCATTTTCTTATAACAATTTCTTATCATAATAATGGTACAGTTTTCAGAGGACCTACAGCATATGAAACACACCCCGTAACAGTCCTATACTTACACACATACACACTTTACACAGTATATGACATACAGTTGAAGTCTGAAGTTTACATACACCTTAGCCAAATACATTTAAACTCAGTTTTTCACAATTCCTGACATTTAATCCTAGTAAAAATGCCCTGTCATAGGTCAGTTAGGATCACAACTTTATTTTAATAATGTGAAATGTCAGAATAATAGTAGAGAGAATGATTTCTTTCAGCTTTTATTTCTTTCATCACATTCCCAGTGTGTCAGAAGTTTACATACACTCAATTAGTATTTGGTAGCATTGCCTTTAAATTGTTTAACTTGGGTCAAATGTTTTGGGTAGCCTTCCACAAGCTTCCCACAATAAGTTGGGTGAAGTCTGGCCCATTCCTCCTGACAGAGCTGGTGTAACTGAGTCAGGTTTGTAGGCCTCCTTGCTCGCACACGCTTTTTCAGTTATGCCCACACATTTTCTATAGGATTGAGGTCAGGGCTTTGTGATGGTCACTCCAATACCTTGACTTTGTTGTCCTTAAGCCATTTTGCCACAACTTTGGAAGTATGCTTGGGGTCATTGTCCATTTGGAAGACCATTTGCGACCAAGCTTTAACTTCCTGACTGATGTCTTGAGATGTTGCTTCAATATATCCACATAATTTTCCTTCCTCATGATGCCATCTATTTTGTGAAGTGCACCAGTCCCTCCTACAGCAAAGCACCCCCACAGCATGATGCTGCCACCCCCGTGCTTCACGGTTGGGATGGTGTTCTTCGGCTTGCAAGCCGCCCCCTTTTTCCTCCAAACATAACGATGGTCATTATGGCCAAACAGTTCTATTTTTGTTTCATCAGACCAGAGGACATTTCTCCAAAAAGTATGATCTTTGTCTCCATGTGCAGTTGCAAACCGTAGTCTGGCTTTTTTTAAGGCGGTTTTGGAGCAGTGACTTCTTCCTTGCTGAGAAGCCTTTCAGGTTATGTCGATATAGGACTCGTTTTACTGTGGATATAGATACTTTTGTACCTGTTTCCTCCAGCATCTTCACAACGTCCTTTGCTGTTGTTCTGGGATTGATTTGCACTTTTCACACCAAAGTACGTTCATCTCTAGGAGACAGAACGCTTCTCCTTCCTGAGCGGTATGACGGCTGCGTGGTCCTATGATGTTTATACTTGCGTACTATTGTTTGTACAGATGAACGTGGTACCTTCAGGCGTTTGGAAATTGCTCCCAAGGATGAACCAGACTTGTGGAGGTCTACAATTCATTTTCTGAGGTCTTGGCTGATTTCTTTTGATTTTCCCATGATGTCAAGAAAAGAGGCACTGAGTTTGAAGGTAGGCCTTGAAATACATCCACAGGTACACCTCCAATTGACTCAAATGATGTCAATTAGCCTATCAGAAGCTTCTAAAGCCATGACATCATTTTCTGGTATGTTCCAAGCTGTTTAAAGGCACAGTCAACTTAGTGTATGTAAACTTCTGACCCACTGGAATTGTGATACAGTGAATTATAAGTGAAATAATCTGTCTGTAAACAATTGTTGGAAACATTACTTGTGTAATGCACAAAGTAGATGTCCTAACCGACTTGCCAAAACGATAGTTTGTTAACAAGAAATTTGTGGAATGGTTGAAAAACAAGTTTTAATGACTCCAACCTAAGTGTATGTAAACTTCCGACTTCAACTGTATATTTCCTTTTCAGTCTTTCAAATGAAGCTGTTGTGCAATGTTAACATTACAAACAAATTTGATTAAACAAATATCCAAGCTTGAGACCGCAAGTTAGATAAACAACTCAGTCACTCCTTACAAATGAATAAATGTATTGCTTTTACTACTGTTTTGATATATCCGTTGAGCCCACGATTAATCACCGCTAGCTGCTTACACAACATCTCTGTTTTCTGGTTTACAGAAAAATGAATGATCTGTAACTAAATAGAAACTTGATGTGTACATATTCTCAATGCAGTTTTGTCAATATTCATTTTCACATAAACACATTCCACAATCATCTTACAAAAAAATGTTAGACATATCAAGAATGTTATAAGCATACAACAATGCACATTAGACAGTGAGCCAAGCTACAAGTTACAGCAGTGTAACTTTGCTGACAGAAGGGTGATAATAAAGATGTCAAAAGCCGTCAGCATTCATCCCTTCAACTCTTCAGAATCTGTAGGTCACTGAATCTGATGTTGAGGCCTGATAACCCTGCTGAAAAAAAACAGAATAGACCAGCATAGGCTGGTCCTAGGTGCTGGTTTTGCTGATGACCAGCCTTCACTAGATTTTCATGGTGCCTTCATTGTGTTTTCGTGGTGCCTTCGATGTGTTTTTGTGGTGACCAGCCTTCGCTGTGTTTTCATGGTGACCAGCCTTTGCTGTGTTTTGCTGGTGACCAGCCTTCGCTATGTTTTTGCTGGTGACCAGCCTTCGCTGTGTTTTGGACACTGGTGCATAGGCTGGTCACCAGCAAAACCAGCATCGTCACATCCCAGCTAACACATAGCTTTCTGAGAACCATATATTTCTTCAAGCTTGGTGACAGTGTGGTTGTCCTATGGTTATTTTGCATACAACCTTCCCACAACATTCTAGAAATGGTGCAAGATACTTGCTTGGCTTTGGAACATTCTCAGCACATTTAAGGAACATGACAAAATAACGTTATTTTCTTGGTATTTCATTACTTTAACACAACGTTTCCTAAAAGTTCAAACATGGTTACATTTAATAAAAAATGTGGTAATGTTCTAGGAACGTTCTCCAACTGGTTTGACATTGGAAATGTTCTCAAATAGTTCAGAGAATATTAAGAAACAACGTTCTCCTGTGGGAATTTCATTACTTCAGCATAACATTTCCACCAGGTTTCCTAATGGTTCTATTTAAAGTCATGTTTTCAGAACTTTCAGAGAATGTTAAGAAACAACGTTCTTCTGTCGGAATTTCAGTACTTCATCATAACGTTTTCTGCAGGTTTCCTCATGGTTCTATTTAAAGTCATGTTCTCAGAACATTAAGAAAACGTTCCATATAAACCACAAGAAAACATTAGTAACGTTCAAAGAACATTCTAAGAATGTTATTGAAAAGATTATACATTCCATTATCAGTGTCAACAAAACTCTCTCTATCCTCTATCTTGTGAAGTATGTTCAGGTGTGTTGGCCGCTCCCACTAATTGGCCACACCTAATCTTAATGAGTGCTTGTTTCCTTTGAAATGGGGTGTTTGAATAGACTAAAATGAACCGCTTTGCATGAGTAAAAAAAACATGGCATGCTAGCTCTATCCTGGTGGCACAGTGGACTAATTCCATGAATAGAGAAGATTATATGGTTTGAATCTCACTGACGCGTGCCATTATAAAAAATGTATGTGTTTGCATGAGCAATGAATTTCCATGTGTCCTATCTGTGCTTGGAGTTAGAAACAGTTAACCCAAACTAAGCTAGCAGTGTTATTAAAAGTCTTAATGAAACATTTAGTGAAAGTTTTAAGGAAGATTCAAAAACCTCCAAATAACCTATAATTCCCGTTCTCAGAACATTAATAAAAACCTCCCAGGAAAACTTTCAGGGAACCATAGTAAAACGTTCTCAGAACCTCCCGGCAACCTAAAAATGTACGTTCCCAGAACATGCAACATTTTCACTTTCTGTTTTACCCGTCAGTAAAATTACTGTATGGCTTTGTTCCCAGAACCAATAGGAAACCAAAGACTTACGTTCCCACAACTTCCAAGGAATTAAATGTTCTAGCTTGGATCATGCTGGCTTGCAAAGTGATGTTTAATTCCTATTGGAATCCAGCCAGAGAGGGGATATCCAACAATTTGAACTTTTCTTCACCCACAATATGCATTCAGAATGACTGCCAGGGCTAGAAAAAATAATAACTGAGACTACCCAAACCATTTAAACTGGAACAACCATTTCAGTAAGGGGTGCAATAAGTCCAACTAAGAGATTGGATTAGTTTAGAAAAATGTATGTTATTTATCTTGTGTAGCATAAAATTAATTAATCTATCAATGCAAAAACACAATAAACAAAAAATATGTTGAAACAAACAATTAAAAAAATTAACTGCAATAGAGCATGCTGGGAAATATGATATCAGTTGGCGTGATCAGACTAGCTTGACCAGCTAGACCATGCTGGACCAGCATACTCCAGCATGGACCAGCTTGGTCACCAGCATACCAGCATCACCAGCATAAGCTTGTATGTGTCCAAAACACAGTGAAGGCTGGTCACCAGTGTCCAAAACATAGTGAAGGCTGGTCACCCATGTCCAAAAGACAGAAAAGGCTGGTCACCAGCAAAACCAGCTAGACCATGCTGGTAAACCAGCATAACCAGATAGACCATGCTGGTCAGACCAGCTTGACTAGCTAGACCATGCTGGTCAACCAGAATAACCAGCTAGATCATGCTGGTCAGACCAGCTTGAACAGCATCTGACCAGCATAGACCAGCATGGACCAGCAAATACCAGCATGGACCATCTTGAAATGAATGCTGGTCTATGCTGGGGGTGTTTTCAGCAGGAAACTGAACACTGAATGAAAATGAAACCCTTCCTGGTGCTGCCCATGAGTTTCACAGGCCCTGTTTAGATTGACAGAGGGTTGGTCCCCTACAGATGGAAGGAGCAAGTGTATGACCAGTCCTCCATGTCCTATCCAAACATCCATGATGACCACCTTGCTCTTCCTCTCCTCTCCTCTCCTCTCCTCTCCTCTCCTCTCCTCTCCTCTCCTCTCCTCTCCTCTCCTCTCCTCTCCTCTCCTCTCCTCTCCTCTCCTCTCCTCTCCTCTCCTCTCCTCTCCTCTCCTCTCCTCTGCTCTGCTCCTTTCTCCTCTCTGCTTTGCGTCCCATCTTCCTGCCCACGGTTCGCCCACACTGGGATGTTAGCATATTCAGACTGTTTGGAATTCCTTCCTGCCATCTTAGGAGCACACACTGCGTTTTAAAACTTGTTGGGCCCTTTCAAGTTTTATTTGAAAGTATGTAGGTCCATTCTTTAAAGAATAACAGGTCCCCGGAGTGATTTATATGGAGTATTAAATGTCAAGGTTTGAAAAGACACAGTTAACACTCGCTCATCCACTTAAGAGCTTCTCAATGGACTAAAATGTTCAGGGGGCTTTAGGCTGTAGATGTGCAGTAAAAATAAATATGCAGAGAACAAGAAAGAGAGGGAGACTAAACAGAAAGAGAAAGAGGGAGTATGAACTGACTAGCTCACTTTATGTTCTGTCATGTAATATCTTACTCAAACAATTAGAGTCGCTGAAAGGTCCATGGGGTTGTTCCACGGTCTATTTCGGATTCATAAGATTATACGCTTTGCCACAGCCAGTGCTTAAACTATAACAGAGATGTAGTGTAGTGCATATCATTACCGTAGTTCCTGGAACCCACTGAAGTTCAGTTACTTAAGAGGTCCTGCCTGCTGCCATTGCTGTTCTGCTGGCGTTCCAGGTCAAAAGTCAGGTGCCATGTTTACTTTTGATGGTCTGCGACCCTCTGGTAATTGGATTAGGGAAACTTTGCCTTTGAAATGGAACTCAGCTTTGCTTTTGTCAGCGAGTCAATGCTGCTGGATGTCTGAACAACTTTTTGTGCTGAGTTACTTCTCTTAAGTAATTTGATTGGTTGACTATGAGGCCCTTTAAGTAAGTTGATTGGTTGACTGACTAGGAGACTCCAGAGATCCTGCACTATGTAGGACCATGGTCACATGATAGAAAAGGCAATCTGTGTTCTAAACTATGCTAGCTACTCCATTCTACTCTACTCCACTCTATACCAGTCTATTCTTCTCCACAGTGGACAATAACACCATGGGTCTTTATCACAGAACAGTAGGACTCACTGGTGGGTTGCTTGCTCTACTCCCTCCTGGCCTAGCTCTGACTCTTAGGACCCCAAGTCTAGGCCATTTCAATTCCCATCTCTGATTAAAGGAGTATCTCTAAGTGCCAATCCAAGGCCCTGATAAAAAAGCTTTTTAATCCATTGAGAAAGTCCCCCATGTAACCCTCCAAAGCTCACTAGAGTTCTGGCATCAGGCGTTGCCCCACTCAGCCAGGGTCTGGACAGTGTTGTGGCAAGAGTGTCTCATCCCTCTGCACTGAGAGACCGGCCTAAAAAAAGGCCAGGGCCGCCACTCACTTGAGCGGTTGCCTTTGATAACATCTGCATGGAGGAGCTTTGCACCAGCGACAACAGGAGATGGAGGGACATTAAAGACCTGTCACTCACTTGGCAAAAGAGTGGCCAACGATTCCCATCATCTACTGACCCAAGCTCAGTCACAAACACAGGACTGAAGTGTCACTGATGGTTTCTCTAATGGAGCCTGTGGTACCCGAGTTTGACTGTTGAACATAGGGACAGGGGCTATAATATATTTTGGGGTATTTCGGTAAACACTTACAACACTTAAAATGATTTTTTTAACAATACAAACTGAAGCATCTGTTAGATTTCGGACAAAACATTTTATTGTACTTTCTTTTGACTTGCATGTCATCGAAACCTTTAGGATTTCAGAATTCCAAATGCTGTGTAGTGCAAGTGATCTCAAGGGGAAAACTTTTTCCACGTTAGCTCGACCATGGAAAAAATGTGATCAAAATAAAGCTTTCTTGCTAAAACTATAGCTTCAACTTTACATTCACGTGGACAAAAGGCCCCCAGAAAAAACTTTTAACCATGACTTAATACTTCAACATTCCGTGTAAAAGCAAACTGATGGTGTTTATTAAACATTGTTTTCGGCTGAAGCAGACAGGCCGGAAGAGGCAGTGACCTCTCTTTGTTCTAACCA
>NC_140005.1:28785787-28861116 GCF_964263955.1 Coregonus lavaretus | reverse complement strand
GTCATCCACACTAATATGTCTGCCAGACATGCAGAGATGCGATTCGCCCCCTGGTTATCAGAAGGGGGAAAGGAGAAGATTAGTTGTGTGTCGTCTGCGTAGCAATGATAGGAGAGGCCATGTGAGGATATGACAGAGCCAAGTGACTTGGTGTATAGCGAGAATAGGAGAGGGCCTAGAACTGAGCCCTGGGGGACACCAGTGGTGAGAGCACGTGGTGCAGAGACAGCTTCTTGCCACGCCACTTGGTAGGAGCGACCGGTCAGGTAGGACGCAATCCAAGAGTGAGCCGCGCCGGAGATGCCCAGCTCGGAGAGGGTGGAGAGGAGGATCTGATGGTTCACAGTATCAAAGGCAGCAGACAGGTCTAGAAGGACAAGAACAGAGGAGAGAGAGTTAGCTTTAGCAGTGCGGAGAGCCTCCGTGACACAGAGAAGAGCAGTCTCAGTTGAATGACCAGTCTTGAAACCTGACTGGTTTGGATCAAGAAGGTAATTCTGAGAGAGATAGCAAGAGAGTTGGCTAAAGACGGCACGCTCAAGAGTTTTGGAGAGAAAAGAAAGAAGGGATACTGGTCTGTAGTTGTTGACATCAGAGGGATCGAGTGTTGGTTTTTTGAGAAGGGGTGCAACTCTCGCTCTCTTGAAGACGGAAGGGACATAGCCAGCGGTCAAGGATGAGTTGATGAGCGAGGTGAGGTAAGGGAGAAGGTCAACGGAGATGGTCTGGAGAAGAGAGGAGGGTATAGGGTCAAGCGGGCAGGTTGTTGGGCGGCCGGCCGTCACAAGTTGCAAGATTTTATCTGGAGAGAGAGGGGAGAAATATAGGTCAAAGCATAGGGTAGGGCAGTGTGAGCAGGACCAGCAGTGTCATTTGACTTAACAAACAAGGATCGGCTGTCGTCAACCTTCTTTTCAAAATGGTTGACAAAGTCATCCACAGAGAGGGAGGAGGGGGGGAGGGGGAGGAGGATTCAGCAGGGAGGAGAAGGTGGCAAAGAGCTTCCTAGGGTTAGAGGCAGATGCTTGGAATTTAGAGTGGTAGAAAGTGGCTTTAGCAGCAGAAACAGATGAAGAAAATGTAGAGAGGAGGGAGTGAAAAGATGCCAGGTCCGCAGGGAGTCTAGTTTTCCTCCATTTACGCTTGGCTGCCCGGAGCCCTGTTCTGTGAGCTCGCAATGAGTCATCAAGCCACGGAGCTGGAGGGGAGGACCGAGCCGGCCGGGAGGATAGGGGACATAGAGAGTCAAAGGATGCAGAAAGGGAGGAGAGGAGGGTTGAGGAGGCAGAATCAGGAGATTGGAGGGAGAAGGATTGAGCAGAGGGAAGAGATGATAGGATGGAAGAGGAGAGAGTAGCGTGAGAGAGAGAGCGAAGGTTGCGACGGCGCATTACCATCTGAGTAGGGGCAGAGTGAGTAGTGTTGGAGGAGAGCGAGAGAGAAAAGGATACAAAGTAGTGGTCGGAGACATGGAGGGGAGTTGCAGTGAGATTAGTAGAAGAACAGCATCTAGTGAAGATGAGGTCAAGCGTATTGCCTGCCTTGTGAGTAGGGGGGGACGGTGAGAGGGTGAGGACAAAAGAGGAGAGGAGTGGAAAGAAGGAGGCAGAGAGAAATGAGTCAAAGGTAGACGTAGGGAGGTTGAAGTCCCCCAGAACTGTGAGGGGTGAGCCATCCTCAGGAAAGGAACTATACAACACCCTGTCATTCTCTGCAAACATCAAAGCAGTGTCTCGCTCCTGCAGGTTCATGCTCTACAACAGTGGTCACCAAACAGTCGATTGCGATCGACTGGTCGATCTCCAAGGCATTCGTAGTCGATCACCAAACATTTCTGTAAAAAACAACAATGATAAAGCCTTGCGTTCCTATTTTTTTTGTTCATTTAGAGCTGTTGGCCGTAGATGCACTTGATTCAGCAGCCATAGCGCCGGGAAGGCAAAATGTTCCCATTTTGAACCATTTCAGCATTCCCGGCAGGCTCAGAGAGCAAATCAAATGCACCTATTGACCTACCACTGGCCAATCAGATAGCTCAGATCACTGTGTCTGCACAGTTTCCTCGAGCTATAGGCTGTAAAAAGAAGCCTCGAGCGCACAGCAAAGTTGATACTGTGAGATTTCAAAACGTTTAAAACCATGACTAGAGACAGACTCAATGAATACAGCAAAGAGCTGCTGCATGTTTAAGTTGTTATTCAGCACTGTCAACACTTTGTTCTCCCTACTTCCACTCACGGTACAACCAGCACTGCAGATGCAATTAATGAGTATAGCAAAGTGTTTCGATAAACTTGAGTTGTTAATATTGTGTCTTTTTTAACAGCAAGGAATATTTAACTTTCTCTGGTCATAAGAGTAACAACATGAATTTATGCATAAGGCAGAAATAATGCAGTGTGACTTGAGTTTCGCTATCAGCTGGAAGACTGTCTCCCCTTTTCTCTGTGGAGGGAGAGAGAGCGGAGGGTGGTGAGTCGAGTGAGAGGCAGCCTCACCGCTGCTCTCTCCCTCCCTCCCTCCCTCCCCTCAGACTGACCATCAGATGCAGGCCATCAGTCCAGTAAAATAAAATCAAAAGCTAATTATTATGCTCAGCTGTGTCTCACAAGTAATACAACAAATTATATATTACCAGCGTGATCATAGATCTACAATTTTGAAATATAATTTCAACATGAATTGCCTCACATAATTTTCAAATGGTCTGAGAAGAACAACGTTGGCAGGGCAATTCAAGCATAGCCAATATGCAGTGATAATGTATTGGGCATATAGCTTACTGCACATACCTCATTGCTACAGAACTGTTTTTAATAGATTAATGTTGCATAGGCTTATGTTTTTTAAGTGTTTTTTTATTTTTTATCTGAGCGGTAGATCTCGGCTTGCTTTTGGACTTGACTCAGAAAAGGTTGGTGACCACTGCTCTATAACATCTGTAAATTACGACCCTTCCTCACACAGGAAGAGGCGCAGGTCCTAATCCAGGCTCTTGTCCTCTCCGGTCTAGACCACTGCAACTCTCTGTTGACTGGGCTCCCGGCTTGTGCCATCAAACACCTGCAATTTATCCAGAACGCTGCAGCCCGCCTGGTGTTCAACCTTCCCAAGTTCTCCCATGTCACCCCGCTCCTCTGCACACTACACTGGCTTCCATTCGAAGCTTGCATCCAATACAAGACCATGGTGCTTGCATACGGAGCAGCAAGGGGAACTGCCCCTCCCATGCAAAGCCACAAGACACTCTGGATGCATACGAGGCAATATGTAATAACTAGGCAAAAGTAAACGGCACCAAACAGAAACCACTTGGTGGACTAATGTGCGACTACACGGGAAACTAAAGTAAATACAGCGTGAGAAACAACAGCGGCCATTTGCATTAGGTTCCCTTGCCAACGTTTCCTGTTTAGAACACTGTTCAATCTCAACCTAATCCCCTCACTAGCAGTACATTTCTCAGGATGCTTACGTGACCCCGGCCAGAGAACCAGAGAGATCCAGAGCAGATTTAAGGCTTTAAGATTAAATGTTGCCAATTTCTCTACCCTGCAGTCTTAAAAATATGTGTCTTAAAGACTTAACTGGTACTGAAGGGCCATGGGGTAAGGTGTAGCAGCAACCCTTGTTTAACCATTACCCAGTCAACAAGGATTTTTCAACCATGGAGTTTTTAGTGTGGGGTAGCCTACATCATTTTTGTGTTATCACTCCACCATCTTACAAGCTTTCATTAATTTAGTCTGAGGGTTGCTTAATATGTGAAATATTTCAGAAGAAGTAGAAAGGAATATTCAGGTGAATATTCAGGTGAAAATGTAGCAAGACACTTCCTATTCCACTGTCCATGGCTTGCACAATTTGTCACTCCACATGGTAGTCAGATAATGTAGCCTATTACAAACCCATTTTAGAAGACCTCTGAAAAAGAAAGCTCAAATGTTCCTTGAACCCCAGATGATCGTTTCCATAGGAACACAGTACACAGATAGGCTGAAGAAAGGGAACAGATAGTTTATCCATAAGCAATGAAAGGCATTGAGATTGAGGAGGAGATAGAAAGGCGTAATGGGACACGCAATTATGTCGTTATTAGCTATGTGATGGGTCTAATGTGGGGCTGAGGCGTATGCATGCAGCTCCGCGCACATCAGTCAAAAAATACACATTGAATGTCCAATTTAGGCTATGTGGTGTGGTGTGTTGACCAGATGCACTCAGTCAAAACACAATAACGCGCTCACGCTCTAAAACAGAACGCACTAACAAGTTTGGCATTAAACATTTATCTGAATAATTAGTTGCAGGGTAGCAATGTTGTATTACATATTACAGACAAATTACAGTCCGAAATGCAATTTAAATAATAATATTAGAAAGTTTCAACTCATTATTATAGGCCGAAACAAATTGCGCACAATGTGTTTCTCTTCGAGAGAGGGGAGGGGGTTTATCTAAGGTGTTTGAAACAGCGGGATGGGGGTGGGGGCGGAGGGGGTAGGAGGAGGCATGAAGGCTAAATAGGGCGGACACATAAAAACGGCAATGGGCAATAGATGCATGATCAGTTGGAGAGTACGCCTGTCCGCGCAGTGTTCCGCCCTCATGAACTTCTGGAGATAGGAACCCCGCTGCAAACCTAGGCTGCTTCATACCGCTTCGGTCTCCGGCCATCTTCTCGCCTCTTGTTTTTTAGAGGGTCGTTAAGGAATTAATGATCCGAAGGCACCACCGTACCTCTCCATCAATTAATTCGGCGTTTACAGTACATGCTTTACACCTGGACTTCCATTGCGTGTGGAGAGCTCGCACTTTCTTTTGTCATATTTACTTTTCTCGAGGATACTACCTGTACCCCTACTGATGGTAAGCCCCGCTCAACTTCATATCTGTGGCATGTTCGAATGCGATTAAATTGACATAACAATATAGCCTATAAAATTACGGTCAACTCTATCCACGTAGCCTACAAGATTAGCCTACAAAGTTGCAGTAGAAGGCTCAGATGGGCTACATTTATATTTTGTTATAAATAAATGTAAATGATTGAAATAGCATAATTGAGAATATTAGCCTATCAACACAGTCTCATGTTCGTGATACTGAACATTAAATGTATCCCATTGCATTTAATCCGATTACTGGAGATACTTCATTAAAATAATTTGACCCGAAGTGAAATACATTGATTACCGTATATCCTGACGCACGCTAGGACAATGGTGCCAGAACGTGTTAAACAGTGAACAACGAATAAGGTCATTTTCTGCTAAAGAATGTTACGAAGACTTACTTTTGGAGTTTTTAACTGTTGCAACTTGCATAAATAGATTATGATGTTGTTGTTGTTTTTTTTATAAATTGGCACTGGGTTAGACACCTGCACGAACAGTATTGTGCGCGTATTTCCTATTTGGTAACCGTTTGGAATGGCTACACTCACGTTTTCATCAAAACATTTATCTCCAGGTTGTTACTGATTTGTCAGATTTTGGACTTAGTCCATATATAGGCCTATAGTCGAAGCCTACTTTCATTGATTAGACACCCCTGGACAAAGAGACACTGGTCTTCCATGCGTAAATTTAGCTATGCTACACAGTTCAATTAGGCTATTTTAGATTTCTCAAATGCCAAAGCCTATTTGTTAAATTTTTTAATGATAATTTCGATACCCAATTGTGATTTAAGAACAAATGCCTGGATTTAAAAACGTAATGGAAACAACAATCTCCAACGTGTTATGAGAATAAATAATGTAGGACCATTGTTTATCTCTACCGCTACTACAAACAAATGGCTTACATACACAAATGAATCAAGATCCATGTAGCCTATCGAATTTAGACGTTTGTGTAGAAAATCTCATTAATACAATGAGGGACAGTAGGT
The DNA here is from genome assembly GCF_964263955.1 of Coregonus lavaretus. Taxonomy (NCBI): domain Eukaryota; kingdom Metazoa; phylum Chordata; class Actinopteri; order Salmoniformes; family Salmonidae; genus Coregonus; species Coregonus lavaretus. Next base: position 28,855,221 of record NC_140005.1, on the reverse strand, counting down.
TTACCGTAAATATTTACAGGCCTACGGACTCAATCTGGCCTCCTGCAGCCATTTACACTAGCCTATTCCAAATTGTTAAATCATTACATTACTCATTTGTTTGAATTGATGACTAATGACTCCAACAGAATTCCACAGTTTACAGCAAGTTCATTCTAAGAGAGCATTTGGGCATGAAGCTGACAGTAAGAGTAAACGTATCTGTTCTTAATTTTGCTTGCTAAGTACAAACAGACCGATGCTTAGGCCTATAATTTAGAAAGAAGAACAAGAAACAGCAAAGGGGAAAAAAGGGATGAAAACATATTTTTTTATCATTAGCGGTTATAGTTTTATCATTCAACAATAACTACGAACCTGCATTGGCGCATGCTTCAATAACTTTGCTTTCACATCAAACTGTTGCTTGGCCCTGAAGATATGGCCATTCACTTTTATTATAACTTCAATTGGGAAAAACACTAAATAATGTATAATTAACTGATAAGAAGGTTAAAATATAAAATACGAGTTTGACAGATAATAGATCAACTGATAATTATTGACTATGTTTGGAGACATAACTGGAAACATCCATTTGTAGTCTTAGAACTGTCTTCAAAAGCATGTTGCTGCTGTTCCTGTACACTACTTATTGTCAGAAATAAGTAGAGCTATCATGCTTTACCTTTAACCAAGTATATGCCTACCCATAGAGTGTACCTTGCTTTTTTTAAATGAATACAAAATGTCCACTGTATGAAAAAGAAACATGGAATATGAATGCTTCTGTGAACTTAATACCCCCCCCCCCCCATCCCTGTCAAATTCCTCAGGAAACACATCTAAAGGGCCATGTGCATAGTCTGATCACATTATCTCTGGTTAGAGAGAGGGAGGGAGAGAAAAAGAGGGAGGGGAGAGAGGTTGGGGGGGGGGGGGGGGGGGGGCACAGAGAGAATGAGGGAGAGGAGTCAAATAAAGGCCTAGGGAGGAGGACTAGCCCAAACCAGAGGAAGCAAACTGCCCAGGCCTAATTGCACCCTGGGCTACAGTACATTCATTGCAAAATGTGGCGCTGTCTCTCGTTTAGTCCAAAACTCAGACTTTGAATTTTACACTTTCTCCCTAACTGTCCCTCTCCCCTACTTTAGGCCTGCCTCACAGCTGGTGAGCTGAATAACCCCAAACAATAAAAGTGTTCAAACATATTGTTATTTATCCTTTTAGACACCCTCTTATACAGCGGTTATTACAATATAAGAGCAGAATGAGGAAGAAATGTGATGAGCATCATTGTTGGTTACATCCCTATATGTTCTTTAGAACAGCTACCACAGTCATTTTATTTTACATTTGACTCATTTAGCAGACACTCTTATCCAGAGTGACTTACATGAGCAATTGGGGTTAAGTGTCTTGCTCAGGGGCACATCAACAGATTTTTCACCTAGTCGGCTCAGGGATTGGAACCAGCAACCTTTCAGTTACTGGCCCAACGCCCTTAACCGCTAGGCTACCTGCCGTAGGTCATCAACATACTTGGTGAATCCATCAACTTAATAAGTGGCTCTGTAATATAAGTTCTGTAGTCACTGTTTTGTTTTTAGCGGTCTGATTCGCTGTAATCATGGGAGAGGCCACTCGGCACAATGAGCGTTTGTTGTCAGAGATGCACACACACGTTATCCCTCCACCCCATGGGTAATAGAGCTGATCATTTTCAGAACCCTACTGCCTCTTCGCCATGGTTCTCACGGACTGGTAGACACACACACACACACCAGTCAGTACTCACACAACACAGGACCTTGTGTCACGACCAAGAACACAAGGTCACACAAAGGTCAATGTCTAATTTTGTTACAAAAAAAGTTTAAAGATTTCCTTGATTACATGTACAGTGAGCCATGGAGGGAAAAAAGATAAACACTGAGATATGAACCCAGACACACACACACACACACACACACACAGTGAGTGTACACATAATGTTCTTGTTAATGTGCATCTTTGCTGTTGTAATGCTTGGTCCAGTTCCAGTAGAATGGGCTCCAAACCGATGACGAAATGCTCACGGAGTTGCTCTCACCCATTGAGTTGAAGCGTCTGCTCTGTGGCACTGTTGTTTTCCCAGGCCCTATTTTACAAACACTCGTTAATTTTATTAGTGTGATTCAGTAATGTGTGTTTAAGCAAGAGATTCATTAAGGCCAAGTCCCTCTTGTTGTGATGTCATAGATCCACAGAATGGGCGTAAACCATCTACAGGACAGAACACTGTGTATAGAGGGATTGGAGAGAATTGTCTCAGTTCTAGAACTGCTTTGCTGTGACAGTCTGGTGTGAATTGTATTGGATAACAAGATTCTTGTTGTTAATATACTGCAGTGGTGAATTCTTGTGAAGTCTGGCTGGTCTGGAAAAACAAGGTTCTATTCAATTCAATAGATCTTTATCGTCCCCGAAGGGCTACTTGTGTGCAGCGTAAAAATACATGTACATAAAAACATTCACACAGCCAATTATGCTTTTGATCAGGTTTGAAAACAAACCTCCAGGTGCAACAGACTCATATCACACAGGTTTGAGACTACAGTATAGAAATGCAGTGATCTTCTTTGAGACAGGTCCTCTGTAGCTCAGCTGGTAGAGCACGGCGCTTGTAACGCCAAGGTAGTGGGTTCGATCCCTGGGACCACACGTACACAAAAAAAATTATGCACGCATGACTGTAAGTCGCTTTGGATAAAAGCGTCTGCTAAATGCCATATTATATTATTATAAAGATAGTGTGTAAGTACATACAGTATGTCTAACTTACACTATAGTAGGCAGGACAGGAGGACAGCATATAGAAAAGCATTAGTACTTGTCTGAGTCCATGGTGGTTGGCCTTGGGCCTATTGATGCCAATGTGGTCAAATAGCAGAGCAGTAGGCCTGTCATCAGCGGCTCCACAGATCTCAGTGCAACTGAAGGAAGGAGGGTGGGAGGACGTGGGGTGGGGTGGGGGGGAGAAGAGGGTCTCTTCTTGATGGGTGCACTTAGATGGGTGTTCACACAGGTCGGGGGGTTGCTCTTTAAGTTTCTAGATCAAGCGGTTTTGGCCTCCTTTGTTGAGGCCATTGGGATGCAGATTAATCCACTACTAATCAATACAGAGCAATCATGAACCATCTGATAGCTGGCCTTAATGAGGAGGGAGGACAAGAGAGGGTCCATCTACTCTGCCTGTCTGTTTTGCATAGACACGGCAGTGTTTATGTAAATGTATGCTCTCTACAATGACTTGGTCCTACTACCTCAACGAAAAAGCAAGACAATTTTGTTTTTCAATTGACAGACGAATTGCTTATGAAGTGTAGATGGATGTTGTGGCTTGATCTCTTGAAAAATATGTCTGCTAAAGTCTGAAGATTTTGGAGTAAAACATTTGAAAATAATATTGTTACATTAAATGTTTTTGCTGTTTAATTTTCTGTCCTATTTAATGTGTGGTGTCTGAAAAGGCATCAAACTTCTGTGAACTGCTCTTAGTCGGTTTCCCTGCTCTGACTTGCCAGTTACAGAAAAGAGAACATTAGCGTAACCTTTTACCCCACTTGTCTATGTGAAAATCCTTAAAGAGAGACTGGGTTACACACACACTCACACATACAAACATGTTAAGTCAAAGCCAGAAGTATTTTCCTCTACGCTGGCTAGACTACAATGACTACAATGTCCTTTTTCTCTTCTGTGAATTTCAGGAACAGGGTCACTCCAACGCTCTCAAGCAGCCCCCCAGCACCACATAACATTTCCTTGAGGAACGCGTCCATTGCTGGCTCCCAACAAACATGGACTGTTTTCCCATGCTTTATTTTCTGTCGGTAAGTGGACCACGCTAATTCAATTTATGCCATGTGACACCATTGCCACAGCTTTCTGCATTTCTCCCTTAACTTTTCTCAGAACATTGATTTGAGGTTGGTCATATTTTAATGTTAAATAACTCGATGGCACTACTGAAAAGGGAAAGCGTCTAGTCTGACTTTTACAGAGAAAATGTTGGTGGAATGTGCGGCACATGGTCCTTTCATTGACTCCTTGGTCGGGTCAGACTTATGAGGGACTCGGCTACTTAACGAGTTAAGAATTTGCTTTGACCCCAGGGCTGTTTCTCCTATGTGTCTAATCATAGTGGAGGAGAGAGAGAGAGAGAGAGGGTAAAAAGAATGGCCCCAAGATTCCATTCAAAAATCTGTGTTTTTAAACCAGCTGTTTACTCTTGGAGGATGTCGCCAGAGATAAACTGCATAGGGAGGATATCTGATCGGAGGCCATTTCACTGTAAACAAGCCAGACAGGTCAATTATAACCAATTAGAGGACATTTACAGTGAGAACATTAGTGAAGGGTCCTACAGGGTGGAGGTTATGTTAGAAAAATAAGGAGATATAGGAAGGGTAGACAAATGTTGAATGTCACATAACAGAGGTCTCTCTCTTTCTTTCTATTCACTCTCTCTCACACACTTCCTGTCTTCTTTTAAACACCCTACCTCTACCAACCACGTACTGTGGCTTGCGAAATTATTCACCCCCCTTGGCATTTTTCCTATTTTGTTGCCTTACAACCTGGAATTAAAATGGATTTTTGGGGGGTTTGTATCATTTGATTTACACAACATGCCTACCCCCCCCAAAGTCAATACTTTGTAGAGCCACCTTTTGCAGCAATTACAGCTGCAAGTCTCTTGGGGTATGTCTCTATGAGCTTGGAACATCTAGCCACTGGGATTTTTGCCCATTCTTCAAGGCAAAACTGCTCCAGCTCCTTCAAGTTGAATGGGTTCCACTGGTGTACAGCAATCTTTAAGTCATACCACTGATTCTCAATTGGATTGATGTCTGGGCTTTGACTAGGCCATTCCAAGACATTTAAATGTTTCCCCTTAAACCACTCAAGTGTTGCTTTAGCAGTATGCTTAGGGTCATTGTCCTGCTGGAAGGTGAACCTCCATCCCAGTCTCAAATATCTGGAAGACTGAAACAGGTTTCCCTCAAGAATTTCCATGTATTTAGCGCTATCCATCATTCCTTCAATTCTGACCAGTTTCTCAGTCCCTGCCGATGAAAAACATCCCCACAGCATGATGCTGCTACCACCATGCTTCACTGTGGGGTTGGTGTTCTCGGGGTGATAAGAGGTGTTGGGTTTGCGCCAGACATAGCATTTTCCTTGATGGCCAAAAAGCTCAATTTTAGTCTCATCTGAACAGAGTACCTTCTTCCATATGTTTGGGGAGTCTCCCACATGCCTGTTGGCAAACACCAAACATGTTTGCTTATTTTCTTCTTTAAGCAATGGCTTTTTTCTGGCCACTCTTCTGTAAAGCCCAGCTCTGTGGAGTGTACCGCTTAAAGAGGTCCTATGGACAGATACTCCAATCTTTGCAGCTCCTTCAGGGTTATCTTTGGTGTCTTTGTTGCCTCTCTGATTAATGCCCTCCTTGCCTGGTCCGTGAGTTTTGGTGGGCGGCCCTCTCTTGGCAGGTTTGTTGTGGTGCCATATTCTTTCCATTTTGTAATAATGGATTTAATGGTGCTCCGTGGGATGTTCAAAGTTTCAGATATTTTTTTATAACCCAACCCTGATCTGTACTTCTCCACAACTTTGTCCCTGACCTGTTTGGAGAGCTCCTTGGTCTTCATGGTGCCGCTTGCTTGGTGGTGTCCCTTGCTTAGTGGTGTTGCAGACTCTGGGGCCTTTCAGAACAGGTGTATATATACTGAGATCATGTGACAGATCATGTGACACTTAGATTGCACACAGGTGGACTTTATTTAACTAATTATGTGACTTCTGAAGGTAATTGGTTGCACCAGATCTTATTTAGGGGCTCCAAGGCAAAGGGCGTGAATACATATGCACGCACCACTTTTTCGTTATTTATTTTTTATAATATTTTAATAAGTTAAATAATAAGTTATTTTTTTCATTTCACTTCACCAATTTGGACTATTTTGTGTATGTCCATTACATGAAATCCAAATAAAAATCCATTTAAATTACAGGTTGTAATGCAACAAAATAGGAAAAACACCAAGGGGGATGAATACTTTTGCAAGGCACTGTATTTATTTTAGCTCTGTCTTTGCCTTCCCAGAGACATCATGATTCCTGGTAATCGAATGCTGATGGTCATTTTATTATGCCAAGTCCTGCTGGGAGAGAGCATCCATGCTAGTCTGATACCTGAGGAAGGGAAGAAGAAAGCCCCGGGCCTGCAGAGTCGGACGGCTGGTCAGAGCCATGAACTGCTGCGGGACTTTGAGGCCACGCTGCTGCACATGTTTGGGCTGCAGAGGCGACCGCGGCCCAGCCGCTCGGCCACCGTGCCACGCTACATGCTGGACCTCTACCGACTGCAGTCGGGTGAGGCCGAGGAGGCCGGTGCTCATGACGCCGCCTTCGAGTACCCCGAGAGGTCGGCTAGCCGCGCCAACACCGTGAGGGGCTTCCACCACGAAGGTAAAGAGAGAGCGAGTGAGTGGGTAAATGTCTGTCTGTCTGTACAGAGGACCACATTGGTAATAACTGTTGTGCAATACCTTAATGCCTTATCCTCAGACCCAGGGCTATGCCCCAAATCTAATCAATATATTGATCAGAAAGAGAGATATGCATGGATTATGAGTACATGTGGATATCCAGAGGTGATATAACCTTCTCTCTGGTAAGTATGGGAAAAGTGCATATTTCATGGAGCGTACAGTTACAGTGCATGTCTATAACATATGCCCCATTATAGAATCCATGTACAGAGCTCTATATAGAAAATATACAGTAAGTCAAGGTAATTGGCCAACCAGCACCTGAAACAGCAAATGGTTTGGAATGAAGCACTGCCTTCCCTAAAAAAAATATTGAACCATTTTTATTTTCTGGACATCAACAGTCCATCCCCATTTAATAACATTCCAATAGTGATGGCAGCAACACATATCTCCCACCACGTATTTTATTAGCCTGGGTGTGGACCCGTAAGCAAAGAATCCCCATCTCTCATCAAAAACAATAATGGGAAAATGCTACATTTCCTACACCACTTAAACATAAATATAAGACATCCCCTCCCACCTTCAACATAAACTATGAAATCTAAGGATGTGGTCACAAAATGGTGGCCAAAGAGGGGGCAAGAATTCAGTCAGACAATTTCCCCTCCTCCTGAGAGAATCTGCGGTCCGACAAAGCCAGCTGCGTGTTTGGTTAGCAGCTCAAGGAAAAGCATACCTTAATATTATTGAGTTACACTTCTCACCCCACCCAGCACAAGGGCTTAAAAAAGCCTTTGGCCAGCAGTAGTGTGCCTCTCTCTCTCATGTCTCCAGTTAAGATGGAGCTAGGGCCCTTTAAGAGGGACCTTCCTCAACAAGCAATTATCTTTAACGCTACTCTGCAGCCTTCTAAATAAAGTCCCTCCTGCCAACAATGTGGGCACTGGGAGCAGAGCAGACAGACTGTAGAACTCTGCAGAGCTGGAGTGCAGACTCTCTAACTTAACTTTTAACGATAAGAAAATATCATACAATTCCACGTCAATTCACAATGCAGAATAATGGTCCTATTACGTACTGTATGTATGACTGCTAGGCCCAGGCAATTAAGTTATATCTACCACAATTATATGCCCGTGAAAGCGCCTCGGCTACAGCATGTTTGTTTCTCTGTAAGGGTACACTACTGCTTTTTAAATGCAGACACGAAATCCTCTCTGAAGTGGGACTAACGTCCATCACTATGCGACCAGAACTGTCAATCAAATAATCTCGCGCTGCCTGCTCGCAGACCACTCTCTCTTAAAAAAGTACTTTAAAGTTTGTTAAATACCGTGACTTACCAAGACATTTAGTAGAAATAAAACACATCTTCTGCTAGTAATCGACTCCTAAGCTTCAGTATTTTTGGAACGGGGGAGACTGATTAGTTGCCGTACTTCCGGGAACACAAACACTCACATTTTTCATAGAGAGCTAGCAAAGGACAGAGAGAGAGGGGAGGGGCACAATATAGGCAGGTCGGCCACCAGGCAGATGGAGTCAGAACCGTGCACTAGCCCTATCTATCGGCAATCCAAAGCTGTATCTCGCAAATGAAATGCTATATTTGGACATTTCTTGGCTTGCGATGTCTCGCAACTTCAGTAAAGCAGGGCCTATCATCAATGAATAGGCTAGGATATTCTACACACAACAGACCGAAGACTGAACACACTCTTGCATCATTAGCGAAGAGAAAGAGCAGGTGAGCCACCTGCACTGTGATTAAAATTTTGTTGAGGATTTTTCTTATTTATTTTTTTTAAGTTAAAGATCCCAGTTTCATTTTAACGTTTAAATGTTCACACCCCTACATGGTAGTCCTTGGTTATCCATAGTTTGTGTAAGAGAGATACGTTAGCATGGATGCTAAATGTATACTGAGAACTATACAAGATGTAAGTGTAATATGGATAGCCCAGTCAGAAATAACCGTTTTATAACAGAGAGGTAAACATGTAGGCTATTTATGTGCAGTAAGAACCTTCCCATAACATATGTGGCTAAAGTATGTGCTCTAAATCAGATATTTGTCTTGTGTAATCCAGAGATCATACACAGTGTGACAGTAGTGTATTATAGTGGATGGAGGGCTGGACGAACAGGCAGAGCTGAAGGGCTGAAGAAGAACATGTCTTCCCTCGGGGGAGTAGGGATTAGTCAGCCTTAATGGGGCCTGTCTAACACACTGTCTAACACCGCACAGCACAGAACCAAGGCCATTCAGGAACAAGGAGGCTCAGCTGCCTGTCTATGATGCAATGTGTGTGTGTGTGTGTGTGTGTGTGCTGTCTTGAAGATCTGTTTCTACTGCTCTCTTTGGGTGTTTTGTTTCCCACTGTCAAGCTATGCTAATAACATGCTTGGAGCCTTTTTTTGAGCGGGATAAATAAGATCAAACTAAGTTGTTTGTTTTAAATTCCATTATATAACGCTTCAATTTAGTCCATTTTTTAGGATCACTACAAGGTAATAAGATTCTTAGTCAAGACACCAAGTTCAAGTTTACAATGACAGAGCTATGGAAGGAAAACTATGTGAAAAGAGAAACATGTTAGTGTCACGTTGGGAAAAACTGTACAGGGACAAATGAGGTTAAAGATGCAATTACCCACTGAATACTCCAGGAATTCAAACAATTGTAAAAAAAAAACCCAGTGTTTTTCAGGCCTCCACTTAGTCTTAGCTGCCTAGCTGCTCCACCACCAAAGGATTGTCTGTGGGAATCCGTAATGATTATTCATGATGAAAATGATAAATGTCCCCAGTTAACAAACTGCAGAGCCAATCAAAAAACACAGCAGGTTTTAATAATGAGAACCACCTGGGTAAGATTAAGGCCTGGGTGTGAAATAACAGGGCCAGATTGAGCAGAAAAATAGTAGACACAACATTCCTTTCCCAACAATGGTGATCTTGCCAGAAATCTGCAGACTGTGCAAGGAATAGCTACCCTCTACTATGTTTATACTGTAGCTGCGGTACGTTAATCACCACCCTCTAAGTAATGCATGTTTCAGCAAAGTGCTCAGAGAAAGGCATTGTGGGAAGTCCTGGAAGATCCTTATGGATAGGTAAGGAAGTATAGACAATGTATATTTGTACGCTCAGTCCCCGGAGGCTATCTCAAGCGAACTTGGACATTATTTTGTGTCAATTAAAGCATGTTACACTGAAGATTGACAGAAAGGGAACTGATTTAAACAACCGACGGTGTAATTGTTTTGGAGGGAACAAGTGAATAGTAACAAGAGGGAAGGGAAGGGAATATCTTACCAAATTTTTCATGCAAGGTCCTTCATTTGAGAGCTCACAGAGGTCAACAGTTTGTTCCCATTGAACTGGAATCTGAAGTTCAAGGATGAACTCTTAAATCAAACCTATACAGGCTTTCATTAGAGTCAAGATGGCAGCCTGTACAGACTCCCTTGGTAAAAGTGCTGACATTGACTCTGTCCGGTTTTCTTTCTCAGAACACATGGAGCGGGTTCATCCGGGCGAGCTTCAGACGAAGAACGGCGAGGCCGTCCCGCTGCGCTTCCTCTTCAACCTCAGCAGCATACCAGAGGACGAGCTGCTCTCGTCGGCCGAGCTGCGTCTGTTCCGGCAGCAGATCGACGAGGCCATTTCGGGAAGCGGGGGGGACAAGGAGGGGCTCCACCGGATAAACGTGTACGAGGTGCTGAAGCCCCCGCGGGCCGGGCAGCTAATCACGCGGCTCTTGGACACGCGGCTGGTTCGCCATAACGCCTCGCGCTGGGAGAGCTTCGACGTGAGCCCCGCCTTGCTGCGTTGGACACGGGAGCGCCTACCCAACCACGGGCTGGCTGTGGAGGTCCAGCACCTCAACCAGACACCGCGCCACCAGGGCCGCCACGTGCGCATCAGCCGCTCACTGCACCAGGAGCCCGGAGAGGACTGGGAGCAGCTACGCCCCCTGTTGGTCACCTTCGGCCACGACGGCAAGGGCCACCCGTTGACGCGCCGGGCCAAGCGCAGCCCAAAGCAGCGGGGGCGTAAGCGCAACCGCAACTGCCGCCGTCACGCGCTCTACGTGGACTTCAGTGATGTAGGCTGGAATGACTGGATAGTGGCGCCCCCAGGGTACCAGGCATACTACTGCCATGGGGAGTGCCCCTTCCCCCTGGCAGACCACCTGAACTCTACCAACCACGCCATCGTGCAGACGTTGGTGAACTCGGTGAACACCAACATTCCCAAGGCCTGCTGCGTGCCCACGGAGCTCAGTGCCATCTCCATGCTCTACCTGGACGAACACGACAAGGTAGTCCTAAAAAACTACCAGGAAATGGTAGTGGAAGGGTGCGGCTGCCGCTAACACTGACTATGGGCAACTTAAGGCAGGCAGCACAGACGCTAAGAAAAGACCCCACTTTACTCCCAAAAATCTTCACTTGGACCTTTATTTATAACTTTTATGTTGCAATGTATGTTTGTCAAATATTTTGGTTTCCTTGACAATATGATCATATATTTTGACAATATATATATATATATTTATATCTACATATAAAAAAATAAAAGTGAGTCCTTATTTTAAACATAAATAAAAAGCTGTACAACTTTTCATAATGTATATTAGATTGTATAAGGTTTTTAAAATGAGAAAATAGTATAAAAAAAATAAAAAATAACAAAGTTTATTTACTGGTAATATTTATTGCTTTTATATTATATACATTTAAAAATTAAAAGATAAATTGCCTTCCAATATTACATTTGAGCAGATCATAAGAAGCACCAATTGTGTACTTAAATTAGAGCACTGTGTGAAATTATCACAACACTGATTTGTTATGAATCAGTTGAAGTAATCAGAAATGTGCATTGATTTTAATTCACCTCTTTACATTGATCTTTAAACCAATTATTTTATTAGATAAATCCCTTGAGTAAGAATTAGATTATTTTATAGAATTGTACAAATCTATCAGATAATATGGGTTGGGAAAAATGAAAAGTTGACAGCAAAGGTCCATGACTGTTTTATATGAGTTTGTATTTAACATGTTTGGGTCTGATACTTTTGAAAATGTACTCAAGTAATTGTTGCAATTCATTATAACAGAGGAATCTTTCTGATGCTCTGTCTCTCCCAAATAAAATAATGTTCGGTTTCATATCTGGCATTATCCAACTTGGAGTGATTCACACTTGATTTTAGTAATTTCTCTACATAGCTGTGAGATGAAGATCACTTTTAGCCATTTATAAGCATAAAGAATAATGCAACAGTTGGAGACCACATAGGCCTAGGCATGGGATACTTGGGGATAGGCTACAATATGCTCAAATTTCACTTTTATGTCAATTAGTTTAACATGTGCGGTGGTTAGACACTCGCTAATCCAATTGCCGTCTGGGCGGATAGTTGAAATTGATTGTTGGAGACAGTTGAGAAGTGATCCAATTGTTTCCGACGGTTTAGCGTTGGGGGCACGACTGTGGCCGATGCGTCATACACTGACACATGGCGATACCCGTTCTCTGAAGAATCAAAGGTTAGACCATCTGTCTCCTGCCTTTGTCTTCGACGGCTCATGCCGACAGAATAAAGACGCCTGTCTCCAACTTGTGCCCCATTAGACAATGCACTTCTACATCACTTATTTACAATCGGACGACTGCGCCAAATTATGTGATAACGTTAGGAGAGGGGAGTCTTTTGAACTTTTCAGGACGTTACACTGTATGTAGCATTCACCCCATGTCCCTGCATGAGCTTAGTATAGGCTAGGGGACATGTCGTAAGATAAATACATTTGGCATTATTTGAAAAATAATATTTTGCCAACTTAGCTTGGAAATGTTTAATGCCTGCATGCTTGGAAAGAGTAGAAGGCATACATTTTTTCCCCAATGCCCAACAGACTCAGAAAAAGCAATGCCTCCAATTCGAGACAAAATGCATCACCACGGGTGTCACTCAAACCCAAACTAGCCTTTTTGCCATGGTTGAGGTCAGCCGGTTGTTTCTGAAGGGTTTGACCTAAAAAAAAATATGATGATTTTCAATGAACCTCCCAATTGCTAAAGTAACGTAAATTAATGTGCCAATATTTTTGGTTTACTCAATTATCATTTAAAATCATAGGTTGGCTGGTGGAATTATATGGTCGACTTGTCTATATTGCAATGGAATGTGTATGGCATGGTTTTGCTGGTGTTATTTAGTCATTCCATGATTTCTGCTCACCTCAGAGAAGTTTACCACAGTCAACCTCGGGCTCTTGGACGGCTGTTGGGCTTGCCTTTGATGCCAGCATATCAGGCATAGCCTCTTCAAAAAGAGAGAGGCTGAAAATAAAATAATTTCCCTTTGAAGTGGCTGAAGGCAGAGGGGAGTTCTTCTTTTTAGCAGCTTGACAGCGCAATTACACACATTTCAACTGATCTCCTGAGTTTAGATAACATCAGCAAGTTGTGGTAATTGTCTGCCTGGTCATTATCCCACCTACACTGTTAAAATGAAGTGCTTTGTAAAACCAAAACTTGTGGCAACTGAGCTGCCACCAACTTGAAGGAGACGAAACCTGAACTTTGTTGGATTATTGAAACACATCATCCTGAGATGTTTCGAAACATTACATTGTGTGCTGTAACACCACTAAATCAAGTATAATGCAACACCTTGCTAGGGACTGGGAGCACTAACAGAAAAGGTTGAAAACCCCGTTTCGGTTATTGAAGTCCTGTTTAGTGCAGAATTAGATACCTTCTCTTTTGGTGTTGGTTCTTCTCTCTAAAGCTTCTAAACACCATTACGATGTTTTGAATCTTGTCTAGTGCAGAATTAGATCCCCTTTTCTGAAGTGTCTTAACGTATAACATTGTTTTATGTATTTGATAAGTTGCCATTTTATATAATTTTGGCAGGCATTGTCAGACAGTTTTCAAACCACCAGCACTAACTGGCAGGTGAACTGTAAGAATTCAGGATTCTACCCATACCTCTTCCATTGGTTATCATAAATGTGGGAATTGTATGCTGTCCTCATTGAATGTCAATTTGCCTGACGGTTTTGATATCCGTTCATCATGATCCATTACACGTCATGGCACAACAAGCTTAATACTAATATATAAATATACTTTCTGTCTTCAAACATGCATATATTGTGTGAAAAAAATCATAAAGTCCAATTTTGGGGAATCACCCACAATCCTCTAAAAACAGAGTCACTTGGAAAGATAGGAAATGCAAGGTAATTAAAACCAAAGACTTCCAATTAGTTCAATCACTCAATTTTCTCTCTCTTTGGTTATCCTCATGAAAGATACTTAAATCTTGAGCAACATATTCAGTTGGATTTATTCTTACATTATTTTGGTCAAATTGAATTAACAAATCTTTTAAACAACTTGCATACACTTTTTAAAAATATATTTTGACACTTAATTGAGACAGTTCTGAAATGACAGAGGGGATACAGATAGGTGGGAGAAACAGATTGAAGGGTTGGAGAGGGGCATTTAAACCCAGTCTTCGGTGGGGAGAGGGGTGATTAAGCCGGGTGCGTTACCGCTAGACCACAGGCTCTGCACCACTTGCATTCATTTTGATTAAGTATATGTTGTTGTTGTTGTTGTTGTTTTTTTGTCCATTTCAATTCAACCGATAATAATTTCTTACAGTGTGGCTGTGTGGTTGAGTGGGTAAAATTCCAACGAAATGTACCATCTTACTGCCCCTCCTGTTTCCAATCTGTCTAAATAAAGCATTGAAAATATTAAGGTGGAATACCACAAAAAATATTCTCCATAGTCCCTTATCATCAATCAATATTTAGACTATGAACCATTTACATTTATAAACCATTGATTGTATGAGAACATTATTTTTGTGTTTTGATGCTGCCTTTTACATGCACTGAAACCCAAAAAAGTGTTTTCACAACACTCTTAAAAACACCGAAATTCAGGTTGAAGAACCACTTTGGGTGTTTCAGAGTACTTAATTTCTGTTTTAAAACACCTTCTGTGTATTAAAACACTTACATTGGGTTTCACATGAGGTTGGTGGCACCTTAAGTGGGGAGGACGGGCTCATGGTAATGGCTGGAGCGGAATCAGTTCAAACACCAGAGCTCAGCTTAGGTGCACTACTTTTTATGGTTTCATTACAAAATCATGGTATTTTGAGACTTTCTATTTTTACAGTGTATAGCCTACCTTCCACAAAGACTACGCATGTTTATTAAAATGGCAGGAAAGCAACGTTTATGTAATGAGCCAATAGTCTATAACCTACCATTAACTTAAAAGCCAATGTAGGACCTTCAAAGTCAGCTGTGGAGGGGAGGGGGTATTCTAATGGAATATTGGGAAATTATTTTAAGATTACACATCAGTTGTAATGGTTGTGCATACGTTCTAATGCGGACAATATATTACTTTTCACTTTTTCTGGGTTGGATTTACAAAATTAATATTTATCTTAGAGAACAGATTCCTATGGGGTGCTTTGTCATTCATTCTGACGTGATGTGCCAGTGTCATGCGAGAGGCCATTCTCACGCAATTGCAGGTGAGTCATTACACGCTGAGTCTGTTGACAAGGGACAACTAATTTCCTGGTTGACCTCTTCAAAAAGCTTTTTATTCGGATGTTCTGCAGTAAAAGTTTAGCATTTATAGACAATAAACTGTCCTTCAAGAACATGGAAAGATGATCTCACTTTGCTTGGCCTTACTGGGTGCTCCATATCCTTATCATTCCAATCTCTTCCTCGAAGATAATTGCATCTCTATAAATCAGAGATTAGCAGGTTAGACATTTAGAGAACACATAGGCCTATTAGTCTAGCTTTCCTGGAAGACACGGTTTATATTGCTGACAAGCCCTCTGCAGTAGCCTCTCTTTTTAAATAGTTATAACAGGTAGGCTACTAGGCTAATGGGAATATGTTGTAGTATTCTTTAAGCCCTATAACAATATTCAGCCTACACATGACCTAACAAAATAATATGATCATCACTGAAATGTATCCAGGGCAGCAGACCACCAAGGAAGACATTCCTATTCTGAACCCTGGGCTATAGCTACAGCTTTCTGTTTAGTTTATATTGCTTTGGGGCAGTTAACACTGCATTTAACAGCTGATAAAGAAGAAGGCTAGCCTTTTGTTTGTGGACCGAATACATGTAGGGCCCACCAATGTGCTTATGGACAGAGAGCTTATGGACAAAGCTCTCTCTCTCTCTCTCTCTCTCTCTCTCTCTCTCTCTCTCTCTCTCTCTCTCTCTCTCTCTCTCTCTCTCTCTCTCTCAAGTTCTCTGGCAGAACTTGTGTACCTGGCCTGGCTGGACTTAAGTTATTCGATTGGTTTGAAAGCAGTCGTTTCAGATAAAAGGAGGGTGTGTTCCTACGCTAGAATGAGATCTTAAAAGCCCCTGTTGTTAGAAGGGGGCGTCGCCCTGTCGCCCGGCTCCAACCTGTTCCATGGTGCATCTTCGCCCTGCATCACGCCACTCCCCATCTACCAGGGATTGGGTGGGGGTGCAGGAGGATTGGGTGAGGGTGGAGGAGGATTGGGTGGGGAGTGATGAGAGCTGATGTCAGTGCAGCTGGAGGTCAGGGCCTCTTGTTTCACTCTCCCACTCATGGAATGGTACACACACACACACACACATACACACACACACACACACCGAGCTGAGGGGGTTGAAATACTAGATCATGGCCGTTGCCCATCTGTAGGGGTTATCTGTGTCACACACTACCCCTCACCCCTGCCTGTACCTCATCTCCACTTATCATACACACCTCTGCTCTGACACATGGTACCAGGACAGGCCCTTGTACACTGAGGGGATGAGACTGTCATCAGGGGAATAAACTGGCCTCAGGGTCATCGGCAACGCACACGCTCTCAGAGGAGTGGAAAAAGTTGGCGCTTACCCCTTGGCACTTATGGATGTAAAGGGAGGAGTGGATGGGTGGAATGACTTTTTGAGGTTCACACACAGGTGAATTTGTCATGGGCAGAAGTTCAGGAGACATTCACTGGTAACTCTGCTGTCAATGGTTACTGTAACGAAAAGAGAAATACAATTCCCATTTTCTTTGTTCTGTAGCGTAAATACCCTGTTATTTTCTCAACTTGTCGATCAGATATTCCACCTTAACAACTGTTCCGAAACACAGCACGGGGGAATAACACACACAGTGATTAAAACCCACCAGGTCTTAACGACAGGCTTCTCACTAATACACACTGAGAGGGGGATTGCAGTGGGAATTTCCACTTGGTGAAGAAACAACCGACAGGTTTTGAAATTGAAAGTGCCGGTGTCGCTGTGTGGATGGAATGCCTCTTTTGTTGGGTGAGTCTGCAGTCTAATTTTCGGCAGAGCAGGGTGTCCCTACGCTAGGCCTTTCTTCCCCGGCCCCGGCCCTATGCAATTTCATTAGATATGCCTAATGAAAAGATGGCCGCTGGACAGCCCAGAACCCCAACTGTCTCCTGGTCTGTAGTTAAGGCAGTGGCCCAGATCCCATCTCCCCTCTACCTCTACTCCTTCTGGAACAGGTGTGCTTCTACCTTAACTGTCTAAGCATCTTTTACTTGGGTTCTTCAACTCAAGATCACGGATAGGTGACAATATTGCTTTTACCTATAAACTCGTTTGAAAATCTGTGATCATGAAGGAAAGGAGATGAGGGTGGTAGACTCAGGTTTTGCCACCTCTCTTCCTTCAGTATCCCTGTAGCAGGAAGTTTACCAAAAGCTATGTTGCACTATAAGTATCACTCAGCGCAAAGTGGGTCCATTGATGCCCTAGCTAACTGTTGCAAAGTGGTCTGTTGGCTTGCGAAAGTATTCACCCCCTTGGCATTTTTCCTATTTTGTTGCCATACAACCTGGAATTAAAATTGATTTTTGGGGGGTTTGTATCATTTGATTTACACAACAAGCCTACCACTTTGAAGATGCAAAAAACTTTTGTTTGGTGAAACAAACAAGAAATAAGACAAAAAAACAGAAGACTTGAGCGTGCATAACTATTCACCCCCCCCCCCCCCCCCCAAGGTCAATACTTTGTAGAGCCACCTTTTTCAGCAATTACATTTGCAAGTCTCTTGGGGTATGTCTCTATAAGCATGGCACATCTAGGATTTTTGCCCACTCTTCAAGGCAAATCTGCTCCAGCTCCTTCAAGTTGGATGGGGTCCGCTGGTGTACAGCAATCTTTAAGTCATACCACAGATTCTCAATTTGATTGAGGTCTGGGCTCTGACTAGGCCATTCCAAGACATTTAAATGTTTCCCCTCAAACCACTCGAGTGTTCCTTTAGCAGTATGCTTAGAGTTATTGTCCTGCTGGAAGGTGTACCTCCGTCCCAGTCTCAAATCTCTGGAAGACTGAAACAAGTTTCCCTCAAGAATTTCCCTGTATTTAGCGGCATCCATCATTCCTTCAATTCTGACCAGTTTCCCAGTCCCTGCCGATGAAAAACATCCCCACAGCATGGTGGTGGCAGCATCATGCTGTGGGGATGGTGTTCTCGGGGTGATGAGAGGTGTTGGGTCTGCGCCAGACATAGCGTTTTCCTTGATGGCCAAAAAGCTCAATTTTAGTCTCATCTGACCAAAGTACCTTCTTCCATATGTTTGGGGGGTCTCCCACATGCCTTTTGGTGAACACCAAACGTGTTTGCTTATTTTCTTATTTAAGCAATGGCGTTTTTCTGGCCACACTTCCGTAAAGCCCAGCTCTGGGGAGTGTACTGCTTAAAGAGGT
This sequence comes from Coregonus lavaretus, assembly GCF_964263955.1. Lineage (NCBI taxonomy): Eukaryota > Metazoa > Chordata > Actinopteri > Salmoniformes > Salmonidae > Coregonus > Coregonus lavaretus. Next base: position 28,836,886 of record NC_140005.1, on the reverse strand, counting down.
CCTATGGACAGATACTCCAATCTCCGCAGTGGAGCTTTGCAGCTCCTTCAGGGTTATCTTTGGTGTCTTTGTTGCCTCTGATTAATGCCCTCCTTGCCTGGTCCGTGAGTTTTGGTGGGTGGCCCTCTCTTGGCAGGTTTGTTGTGGTGCCATATTCTTTCCATTTTGTAATAATGGATTTAATGGTGCTCCGTGGGATGTTCAAAGTTTCAGATATTTTTTTATAACCCAACCCTGATCTGTACTTCTCCACAACTTTGTCCCTGACCTGTTTGGAGAGCTCCTTGGTCTTCATGGTGCCGCTTGCTTGGTGGTGCCCCTTGCTTAGTGGTGTTGCAGACTCTGGGGCCTTTCATAACAGGTGTACTGTATATATACCGAGATCATGTGACAGATCATGTGACACTTAGATTGCACACAGGTGGACTTTATTTAACTAATTATGTGACTTCTGAAGGTAATTGGTTGCACCAGATCTTATTTAGGGTTTTCATAGCAAAGGGGTTGAATACATATGCACGCACCATTTTTCCGTTATTTATTTTTTTATAATTTTTTGAAATAAGTTATTTTTTTCATTCCACTTCACCAATTTCAACTATTTTGTGTGTCTCAATTACATGAAATCCAAATAAAATCAATTTAAATTACAGGTTGTAATGCAACAAAATAGGAAAAACGCCAACGGGGATGAATACTTTTGCAAGGCACTGTAAAGAGGCAAAGCAGCTCACAAAGCTGAAGGGCTCTACCCCATCTGCCACCACCCACTTCAACGGACTAATCCACCTTTCAGACAGAGGTCAGGTTCATAGTCAGACATGCAACCTCGTCCACTGATAGAATAGTGTTTACATCGGAGCAGTTTCTCTTTTTGTATTAGGTTACCAGACCTTTCTCATTCAGATCGCGTAAACATAGAGAAACAGAGCTAGGTTCTGAGCTACAAGTCGACCGAGGGCGGCCTGCCTGCGTTGGACCTGAGTGTTTATTTGATAACAGACTCCCTCTATGTTGGTACGTAGAGCCTTTGTGTGGCCCCTCAGAGGCAGTTGGATTGTGCCCGGGGTTTTTGCGGGCTACAGTTTGAAAGCAACAACGTGAAACCGGAGCTGTAAATGTGACCTTAGGCAATTAGGCTAACAATAGTCCCGTTTTTTCTTCCACCTCTTTTGTGCTGCTAAACACTATTTAATAAGGGGGGAAATACGAGGAGAAACGTTTGCATTTTTTTGATCAGTAGAGAAAATAAACACACATGTAATGGATGAAATCAGCCATACTTGTAGTTTTTGGGATGTAATCATGGATGGGCACAGCATATGTCGGCAAAGAGTTTTTGGGCTGTGCCCAAAGGTCGTTTTTGGGCTGTGCACTCCTTTGAGTTGTCTCACCTTGCTTTTTTTAAAGTGGGGGCAGTTGGAAGTTGAGGGGGGGACATGAGGTTAATGGAAACAATTTTGGCGGAGTGCAGTCAACCCTTTCCCATGTTTACAGACTTACATAGAGGGGTAGCTAGAGGGGGGAGAGGGAGGGAAAGAAGGAGGGAGGGAGAGGCAGGGAGAGACCGGCACCTCCCCACCTTCCTTCCTTCCTCCCTCCCTCCCTCCCTTTCGCTGCCGTATTCTTCCCTGAATGGAGTGTGTCCACCGGATCTGCCTGGGATGAAATGTCATATCTCAGACTGATCCTTATCTCTTAATCGCTTCCTTTGTCTCCCATTATTCCCCAGACCCTCCCTTGCTTCCCTCCACAGACCAAGGCCTTTGATGTGTCAGACACGGTTAGGGACGCTGGGGGTGGGGGGTGTGGTGGTCTGGCTCTTCTCTAAACTGAACTAAATGAGAGCTGCAGGAGTTATCAAGATGCACCGGTAGAGAACACTATTTGAAGAGGGCTGGTGTGTTACAGAGGATGTTGCAGTGTTTCCAGAGTGGTTTTAAAGTGTGTGTGTGTGTGTGTGTGTGTGTGTGTGTGTGTGTGTGTGTGTGTGTGTGTGTGTGTGTGTGTGTGTGTGTGTGTGTGTGTGTGTGTGTGTGTGTGTGTGTGTGTGTGTGTGTGTGTGTGTGTGTGTGTGTGTGTGTGTGTGTGTGTGTGTGTGTGTGTGTGTGTGTGTGTGTGTGTGTGTGTGTGTGTGTGTGTATGCATGCGTGTATGTTTGTGTGTGTTTAAAATGAACAACCGGCCCGTAGGGCTGAACTGAGCTGATGGTGGGTTGGCCTCATTTTCCATCTCTATAGGCCACAAACAGATATTTTTTGTGGTGTCAGAGCCAGCCAAATATGATACAAATGTCAGGAATTCTACACAGAGAGAGGGGAAAATGGATGAAAAATACACAATAAGAGAACAAAAGAATTATCTGGCCTGGTTTGTGAAATGCAGCTGGACTGAAGATGGGGGGTACTAAGAGGTGAGAGTAGAGAGAGGTCAGATTGTGCAGTTCTGCAGTTGCACAATATGGTAGGAAAGAAAGAAAGAAAGAAAGAAAGAAAGAAAGAAAGAAAGAAAGAAAGAAAGAAAGAAAGAAAGAAAGAAAGAAAGAAAGAAAGAAAGAAAGAAAGAAAGAAATAAAGAAAGAAAGAAGACAGGAATAGTTAGAATGGAAAAGGAGGAGTGAAGAACAGGGGGTGGAGAAGGGATAAGGGACGGAATAGAAATGGCAATGACAAGGGAGAGAAGAGATGTGGAGAGAGGTGGAGAGAGGTGGAGAGAGGAAGGAGAGAGTTGGAGAGAGGTGGAGAGAGGTGGAGAGATGAAGGAGAGAGGTGAAGAGAGGTGGAGAGAGGAAGGAGAGAGGTGGAGAGAGGTGGAGAGAGGAAGGAGAGAGGTGGAGAGAGGAAGGAGAGAGGTGGAGAGAGGTGGAGAGAGGTGAAGAGAGGTGGAAATCCCGCAACAGGGAGGGATCAGGGACATCCCTCACCGGGACCCAGCACCGCTCCTCCGGACCATACCCCTCCCACTCCACGAGGTACTGAAGGCCCCCCAGCCGACGCCTCGAATCCAGGATGGAACGGACGGAGTACGCCGGGGCCCCCTCGATGTCCAGAGGGGGCGGAGGGACCTCCCACACCTCAGACTCCTGGAGCGGACCTGCCACCACCGGCCTGAGGAGAGACACATGAAACGAGGGGTTAATACGGTAATCAGGAGGGAGTAGTAACCTATACGTAACCTTGTTTATTCTCCTCAGGACTTTGAACGGCCAAACAAACCGCGGGCTCAGCTTCCGGCATGGCAGGCGGAGGGGCAGATTCCGGGTCGAGAGCCAGACCCGATCACCCGGTACAAAGACCGGGGCCTCACTACGGTGGCGGTCAGCATTGGCTTTCTGGCGACGCACGGCGCACTGGAGGTGGACGTGGGCAGCGTTCCATGTCTCCTCCACGCGCAGAAACCAGTCGTCCACCGCAGGAGCTTCAGTCTAGCTCTGATGCCAAGGTGCCAGAACCGGCTGATACCCTAAGACATATTGAAAGGGAGTTAGGTTAGTGGAGGAGTGGCGGAGAGAGTTCTGGGCATATTCGGCCCATGGCAAGAACACCGACCACTCCCCCGGCCGGTCCTGGCAGTAGGACTGCAGGAACCTACCCACGTCCTGATTTACCCATTCCACCTGCCCATTAGACTCGGGGTAAAACCCAGAGGTCAGGCTGATCGAGACCCCCAGACGTTCCATGAACGCCTTCCAGACCCTGGATGTAAACCATGGCCGTTGTGGAACTGGTAAGGGATGTAACTTACCCGCTGGGAGGTGCCTAGGTGCCTTACTCTGGGCGCACACCGAGCAGGATGAGACATACACCCTCACGTCCTTAGCCAAGGTAGGCCACTGTACAGTCGATACCTGGGTGACCAAAGGAGGGGGACGTGTTTGCCCAATAGATCAGACGATCACAGACAAGAGACAGCACGTACCGCAGCCCAGCTGGGCACTGAGGTGGAGATGGCTCTGTGCATAACGCCCGCTCTATGTCCGCGTCCACCGTCCACACTACCGGCGCCACAATGCAGGAGGCCGGGGGTATGGGGGTGTTGTCTATGGGCCTCTCCTCTGTGTCGTACAGCCGTGACAGTGCGTCTGCCTTCACGTTCTTAGTACCTGGTATGTATGACAACGAATCAAACCAGGTGAAGAACAAGGCCCACCTGGCCTGGCGAGGGTTCAGCCCCCTTGCTCTCCGGATGTACTCCAGGTTACGGTGGTCAGTTCAGATGAGGAAAGGGTGTTTCGCCCCCTCGAGCCAGTGCCTCCACGCAGTCAGGGCTCTGACAACAGCCAACAGCCCCCGATCACCAACGTCGTAGTTCTGCTCTGCCGAGCTGAGCTAATTAGAGAAGAAGGCAGAGGGGTGGAGCTTGGGTGGCGTGCCCAAGCGTTGAGATAGGACAGCGCCTATCCCTACCTCGGACGCATCCACCTCCACTACGAACGGTAATGATGGATCGGGATGGACCAGTACCGGGGCTGAGGTGAACAGAGCCCTCAGGTTACTGAAAGCCCTGTCAGCCTCAGCAGATCTTCGGAGCCGGGACAGACCACCCTTCAACAGAGAGGTGATGGGAGCTGCGACCTTGCCAAAGCCCCGGATAAACCTCTTAAAATAATTGGCAAAACCAATAAAGCGCTGCACCCCCTTTACCGTGGTTGAAGTCGGCCAATTACGCACGGCTGAAATGTGGTCTCCCTCCATCTCCACACCTGAGGTGGTGATGTGGTATCCGAGGAAGGAGACGGACTGCTGGAAGAACAGACACTTTTCTGCCTTGGCATAAAGGTCATGTTCCAACAGTCGGCCCAGCACTCTACCTACCAGGGACACATGCTCGGCGCGTGTAGCGGAATACACCAGAATGTCATCGATGTAGACCACCACACCGCGACGAAGCATGTCCCGAAACACCTCGTTCACAAAGGACTGGAAGATGGATGGAGCATTCATCAACCCGTACGGCATCACCATGTATTTATAATGCCCCGTCGTTGTGCTGAATGCTGTCTTCCAATCGTCCCCCTCCCGGACACGCACCAGGTTGTACGCACTCCGGAGATCTAATTTCGTGAAAAAGCACGCCCCTTGCATTGATTCTATAACAGAAGAGATGAGGGGTAGAGGGTAACTTTAGCGAATGGTAGTTTGATTAAGTGCCGGTAATCAATGCAAGGGCGCAGAACTCCGTCCTTCTTCTTCACGAAAAATAAACTAGAGGAGGTGGGCGAAGTGGAGGGACATATGAACCCCTGACGCAGGGATTCGGAGATGTATGTCTCCATAGCCTCCATTTCAGCCTGCGACAGGGGATAGACATGACTCCTGGGAGGCACAGCGTCTAACCGGAGGTTTATTGCGCAATCCCCCACCCGATGAGGTGGTAATTTGGTCGCCTGTGTTTTCGAAAACGCATGCGCCAAGTCGAGGTATTCGGGGGGAATGCGCACGGTGGAGGTAGTGTCTGGACATTCCACCATGGTTGCCCCAACGGAAACAGCTAGACACCTACCCTGACACTCTCGCGACCACCCCGTGAGAACCCTCTGCGGCCATGAAAAGGTGGGGTCGTGTAGTGCGAGCCAGGGAAGACCCAACACAACAGGGAAATCAGGGGACTCAATAATATAAAAGGTGATTTGCTTCCTATGGGTCTCCTGCATAATCATTGTGACTGGTGCGGTAACCTCCCTATCAAAACCTGATCCTAATGGTCGACTGTCAAGTGCTTTGATGGGAAATGGAATGGGTAGGGGAACCAATGTGATACATAACCTATTAGCTAAAGACCTGTCCATAAAGTTCCCAGCTGCGCCTGAATCGACCAGCCCCTTACACTGGGGAACTACCGTGTGCTCAGGGAAGTTGACGTGTATGGTGAAGTGCGCAGCAGAGGGCTCTGAACGAGTGTGGGTTTCCGCTACCTGGGGTGACACGAGAGTGCCTTGCCTGCCGCTTCCAGACCCAGAAGAACGCTGACGACAGCGTGCATCAGAATGTCCTCTCTTGCCACAAGAGTGACACTGGATCTGTCGTCATCCGTTCTCCCGGATCGCTGCACCAGTCAGCTCCATCGGCACGTAATCCAGGTTGCCGGGGGGTGAAACGGGCAGGCCCCTTCCAGGACGTCCTCTGGAAGCCAGCAGGTTGTCCAACCGGATGGCCATGTCCACCAGCTGGTTGAAAGTCAACATGGTATCCCGGCAGGCTAGCTCCCTTCGGACGTCCTCCCGCAGGCTGCACTGGAAGTGGTCGATGAGGGCCCGCTCATTCCACCCGGACCCCGCCGCTAGAGTTCTAAACAGGGCAAAGTCTTGCGCGGTCCTCGTCCCCTGCCTCAGATGGACCAGGCGCTCGCCGGCCTCTCTTCCTTAGGGGGGATGATCGAAGACTGCCCGGAAGAGGCGAGCGAATGCCCTGTAGTTGTCCAACGCGTCTCCTCCTTCACTCCAGACCGTGTTGGCCCACTCCAGAGCTTTCCCCGAGAGGCAGGAGACGAGGGCGGACAACTTCTCCCGCTCCGAGGGAGCCGGGCTGATGGTGGAAAAATAGAGGTCCAGCTGCAGGAGGTATCCCTGGCAGCGGGCGCTGTCCCGTCATACACCCTTGGTCGGGATAGGTGAATCCCTCTGGGTGCTGGGGTGTGGGTGGCTGGATCCAGTCGCTCAGCTGGTCCCAAAGGGTCGGGTCCTCTCCTCTCCAGGCGTTGAACCGATCCATCGCTTCACCCAAGCTGGATAGCATGCTGGAATGCTCCCGGACGCGCTTCACGACTCCAGGCATATTCCCATTTCCTGCTGACTCCATGGTGTTGGGTATGTGATTCTGTAGTGTTCTGTATGTGATTTGGAGTCAGGCGCAGGAGTGTAAATCACAGAATAAATGGTTTATTCGGTTAGACAGCGGTACGCAGCAATGCGTAAAACACTCCAGTGAAGTAAATACGACGCACTGTAGAAAACAAGGCACACGGGTGAATATCCACCGAGCTATAATAACCTCCACAATAAACAATCACACACAAAGACAAGGGGGGCAGAGGGAATACTTATACATGTACTGATGACGGGATATGAACCAGGTGTGTGTAATAAACAAGACAAAACAAATGGAATGATGAGATGATGAGAGGCAGTGGCTAGAAGGCCGGTGACGATGAACGCCGAAGCCTGTCCGAACAAGGAGAGGAGGCAGCTTCGGAGGAAGTCGTGACATGGAGAGAGGAAGGAGAGAGGTAGAGAGAGGTGGAGAGAGGGAGGAGAGAGGAAGGAGAGAGGTGGAGAGAGGTGGAGAGAGATGGAGAGGTGGAGAGAGGTGGAGAGAGGAAGGAGAGAGGTGGAGAGAGGAAGGAGCGAGGTGGAGAGAGGTGAAGAGAGGTGGAGAGAGGTGGAGAGAGGTGGAGAGAGATGGAGAGAGGTGGAGAGAGATGGAGAGAGGAAGGAGAGAGGTGGAGAGAGGTGGAGAGAGGAAAGAGAGAGTTGGAGAGAGGAAGGAGAGAGGAAGGAGAGAGGTGGAGAGAGGGGGGAGAGAGGTGGAGAGAGGTGTCGAGAGGAAGGAGAGAGGTGGCGAGAGGAAGGAGAGGTGGAGAGAGGTGGAGAGAGGAAGGAGTGGAAGGAGGGGTAAAGAGAGAGCATGAGTGAGGGAACCCAGCCAGGCCCTTTTGGTTTCATTCTGAGCGACTGGATTGTGGCTGCTTCACGATCATCAAAAATGTGCTGCTGCTTTCCATGGGGGAAAAGTTTTCATCAAGGGTCTCTGTACTTTGCCCCGTTCATCTTTCGATCCTGACCAGTCCCTGCAGCTGAAAAATATCCCCACAGCATGATGCTGCCACTACCATGCTTCACCGTAGGGATAGTGCCAGGTTTCCTCCAGAAGTGATGCTTGGCATTCAGGCCAAATATTTCAATCTTGGTTTCATCAGACCAGAGAATCTTGTTTCTCTTGTTCTGAGTCCTTTAGGTGCCTTTTGGCAAACTCCAAGTGGGCTGTCATGTGCTCAGTTTGGCCAGGCGGCCAGTTCTAGGAATTTAAGAATGATGGAGGCCACTGTGTTCTTGGGGACTTTCAATGCTTTTTTGGTACCCTTCCCCAGATCTGTGCCTCGACACAATCCTGTCTCTAAGCTCTACGGACAATTCCTTCGACCTCATGGCTTGGTTTTTGCTCTTATATGCACTGTCAACTGTGGGACCTTATATAGACAGGTGTGTGCCTTTCCAAATCATATCCACTCAATTGAATTTACCACAGGTGGACTCCAATCAAGTTGTAGAAACATCTCAAGGATGATCAATGGAAACAGGATGCACCTAAGCTCAATTTCGAGTCTCATAGCAAAGGGTCTGAATACTTACAGTTGAAGTCGGAATTTTACGTAGACTTAGGTTGGAGTCATTAAAACTTGTTTTTCAACCACTCCACAATTTTCTTGTTAACAAACTATAGTTTTGGCAAGTCGGTTAGGACATCTACTTTGTGCATGACACAAGTAATTCTTCCAACAATTGTTTACAGACAGATTATTTCACTTATAATTCACTGTATCACAATTCCAGTGGGTCAGAAGTTTACATACACTAAGTTGACTGTGCCTTTATACAGCTTGGAAAATTCCAGAAAATGATGTCATGGCTTTAGAAGCTTCTGATAGGCTAATTGACATCATTTGAGTCAATTGGAGGTGTACCTGTGGATGTATTTCAAGGCCTACCTTCAAACTCAGTGCCTCTTTGCTTGACATCATGGGAAAATCAAAAGAAATCAGCCAAGACCTCAGAAAAAACATTGTAGACCTCCACAAGTCTGGTTCATCCTTGGGAGCAATTTCCAAACGCCTGAAGGTACCATGTTCATCTGTACAAACAATAGTATATACCATGGGACCACGCAGCCGTCATACCGCTCAGGAAGGAGACGCGTTCTGTCTCCTAGAGATGAACGTACTTTGGTGAGAAAAGTGCAAATGAATCCCAGAACAACAGCAAAGGACCTTGTAAAGTTGCTGGAGGAAACAGGTACAAAAGTATCTATATCCACAGTAAAACGAGTCCTATATCAACATAACCTGAAAGGCCGCTCAGCAACGAAGAAGCCACTGCTCCAAAACCGCCATAAAAAAGCCAGACTACGGTTTGCAACTGCACATGGGGACAAAGATTGTACTTTTTGGAGAAATGTCCTCTGGTCTGATGAAACAAAAATAGAACTGTTTGGCCATAATGACCATTGTTATGTTTGGAGGAAAAAGGGGGATGCTTGCAAGCCGAAGAACACCATCCCAACCGTGAAGCACGGGGGTGGCAGCATCATGCTGTGGGGGTGCTTTGCTGCAGGAGGGACTGGTGCACTTCACAAAATAGATGGCATCATAAGGAAGGAAAATGATGTGGATGTATTGAAGCAACATCTCAAGACATCAGTAAGGAAGTTAAAGCTTGGTCGCAAATGGGTCTTCCAAATGGACAATGACCCCAAGCATACTTCCAAAATTGTGGCAAAATGGCTTAAGGACAACAAAGTCAAGGTATTGGAGTGGCCATCACAAAGCCTTGACCTCAATCCTATAGAAAATGTGTGGGCAGAACTGAAAAAAACGTGTGCGAGCAAGGAGGTCTACAAACCTGACTCAGTTACACCAGCTCTGTCAGGAGGAATGGGGCAAAATTCACCCAACTTATTGTGGGAAGCTTGTGGAAGGCTACCCGAAACGTTTGACCCAAGTTAAACAATTTAAAGGCAATGCTACCAAATACTAATTGAGTGTATGTAAACTTCTGACCCACTGGGCATGTGATGAAATAAATAAAAGCTTAAATAAATCATTCTCTCTACTATTATTCTGACATTTCACATTCTTAAAATAAAGTGGTGATCCTAACTGACCTAAAACAGGGAATCTTTACTAGGATTAAATGTCAGGAATTGTGAAAAACTGAGTTTAAATGTATTTGGCTAAGGTGTATGTAAACTTCCGACTTCAACTGTATATAAATAAGGTATTTTGTTTTTTATTTTTAATACATTTGCAAAAATGTATAATATTATTATATTGTCTTTAGATTGATGAGGCCATTTGTTTATTTAATCTATTTTAGAATAAGGCTGTAACGTAACAAAATGTGGTTAAAGTGAAGGGGTCTGAATACTTTCCGAATGCACTGTAAAAGATACATAAGATGTATCAGAGACAATTGTTGTCATGTTGACTCATGTGATGGTCACAACATTAGATGTAAAGCCAAAGCCAGTAGGGGTACATTTTGTGCCCCCTCTACTGGCGGGATACAACATGACAATGTGTGTGTCTGGCCACGAACAGTGGGCTCACACACACACACACATTAAACACACAGTAACCTAATGTAGCAGGCATAAAAGAAAAGCCTGAGCGGCGTTTCTTTCTTTCTGGTCCTGACAAGAAAAAATAAAGGAGGAGGAGGAGGAGGAGGAGGAGGTTCTCTTCTGCACTGTTCAACCAATCCAGTAAATGTGGAGGAGGAGTTAAGCTGGAGTGTCGCCTTGTTAATGTCCAAAAGCGGAAGTCGTGTCACAGGCTCTCTTTCCATGTCCCCTGAAAACAGGATGCATCCGGCTGTTTCCGCACCACTGAGGGTGCACACACAGGGATGATTTGCAACTTCTGGTGAGGCGGCAGGTAACCTAGAGGTTAGAGCGTTGAGCCAGTAACCAAAAGGTCGCTAGTTCAAATCCCCGAGTTGACAAGGTGGAAGATATGTCTATGTGCCCACTTAGCCCCAATTGCTCCAGGGTTGGCGTTAATAATGGCTGACCCTGGCCGTGACCCCCACTCTCTGAGGGTCTCAGGGGGATTTGGGATATGCAAAAAACATATTTCCAATTCACGTGTGTATTAATGCATGCGTGAAATAGCACAAATATAAGCGTAAACAATAACATATTTCTTTGTGGTCAGGCCACCCAGCAACTGCTTGCATAGCTTGACAAAGATAGGAGACCTGACTCACAGTAAGAGGTTTGGACTTTGCCAAAAGCAACATTGTTCGTTTCGCAGGGAGTGGGGCAATGCAAGGGCCTTGCCACCTGGAGATGGAGGTTGAAGGGTGAAGGCTGGAGGGGTGAAAAAAGAATAACAACATTAGCCTCAGAATAAAATGTCACCACAAGAATTGATCCATCAACACTACATACAACCTAATGGCTGTTTTGCAGACTATTACCATCTCCTTTCTGATTTGGACATTTATAAACCCTGAATTTCTAAATTGTGGAGAGATATAGTTTCATCCACCAGTGTATCAGCTTGTGTATTTGTACATGTACGACTAGCATAGTGAAAATAAACCTGCACTTTTCCCCAGATTATCCTAAGCTTGAACAAACGTTGACACTCCCTCCATTGCAAGGGTTTGTCAAGAGGCTGCTTGTTGCTTTTGACATGGACATACACAACTGTATACATTCAGCCATGAACATTAGGGTGAGATCATTAACATATGGGCCGGAGCACTTAAGGGCCAGCACTGAAGCCTGGGGTACACCCTGGCTATGTTAGTGAATGCTAGTCATGTATAAATACTATTACCGCTCCCTGTGAGAGAAACATGTCCACACAGTGAAGAGAAATCAAAACGGGAATGACAATGGAATTAATATGAAATATTACATAGCAGTTCTGTTATAATTCATATGGTTGTTGTCCAGATCTCATGATCTGGATTCATGTTTAACAGATTATTATGTTCAGCTTTTCATTTTAATAGTAGTTAGCCATGTCCACTCAACTCAGCCATCATCCCAGCGAATGTTAAAAGTATCCCAGTGGAAGTGAAAAGTACCCGTCTAACTGGTAGCAAGCACATTAGAGCTTTACATCTCTATTCTGTATCCCTCACTAATGGCAAGAGTAAGAGTTGGGGAGGTTGTGTTAGTATCGTTGCATTCTTCTCTGTGTTACTCACTTTGTGATGGTTGTTTTTCCTGCGAGTGAATACTTCCTCTGGGGCCAGCAAAAAGTCGAAGAGTGGAAAAAACAGCAACACAAACTTTCAATTAAACCATTCCGTCTTGTAATAAAAAAAAAAGACCAAACAAACAAGGCTGTTGCCTTAGTAACGGAAGACACCTACTGAGGTGTTGCCCTCAGGATTTTGGGGAGGGTACGATCCAGGTGTGAGGTTTTGACCTTTTTTACGTGCTACTGGCACTGCCTTGGCACGCTGGATTATAGGCACTATGCCTATGAGTTGGGTAAAGTTTAGGCATAAGGGTGGAGAGGTCTATCACTTTGAGGTTAGAGGGCCTCTTTTGTCTCTTGTTTCATTCTAATGTGCCTTAATAACATTAGGAGGGAAATGAAAAGAATAGCAACTTAATGAAGACCAGACTGGCTATCCCAACGGATTGGAGCCTTCCATTGGATACACTGAGGGCGTGTCACCTACTGTCACTCGTTTGTCCTGTGGTAAGGATGTGTGCACCTGGTAGCAGTTCTCTCATGTTGCTCCTTTTTGACGAACCATACAAGTCACTGTTGATCAAGACTTAACTGTCTTACCAGTTCGCTGTCAGGGTTTTAGTGGTCGGGAAGAGAGAGAAAGAGGACAGGGCAAGTTGGAAAGGGGAGGGGGAGAGGGCAAGCTTTATAACTGCGCGGTTACAGAGGAAGAGAGAATGATGACAACTAGAGGAAGAGCGAGAGAGGGGAACATGGCTGGAGAAGAGAGAGAGAAAGAAAAAAGGGGGACAGGGGGAGGCGCTCGCTCTCTATGACTGGTCACCATGTGTGTGTGTTTGTGTGCGTGTGTGTGTGCGTGTGTGTAGGGTGGCTGGCGGCCACAGCCGTGCCCGGAAAGGCTCAGAGCACAACCAGTCATTAGGAAGTCAGGGCTGTCTGGAGTGCATTACAGGCAGGGTACTGTAACTCTTACAAGCACAGGCTGGTATCAATTCAACCCAAATACGAAAGAGGGAGGGATGAAGGGAGTGGCAAGAGTGAGGAGAGAAAGAGAGGCAGAGAGAGGGTGTCCTGCATGAGACCGGCATGAGACAGTATTGAAATGTTAGCCTCAGCTAGCTCAAAAAAGAGAGGGATGGTTTGTATGGAGGGAGGTATGTAAGGAAGGAGATGCAAGAAAAGAGAGAAAGGAGTGAGAAATGATTCTCCATCATAAGACAGTGTTGAAATGTTAACCACAGCTAACCCAGAAAAAAAGTAGGAAGGCAGGGAGGGAAGGAGGGAGAGGCAAGAAAGTAGAGAAGAGAGGAAGAAAGAGGGAGGAGGGGAGGGAGAAACTGAGAGCTCTAAAACGTTTCACACAGCTGCCGTTTTGACTGCAGCCTTCAACGGTTTGACAGTTTTTGGTGTTTCACGTCAAACCACTGCTTACATTGGCTCTGTCGGAGTTTCATCAAACAGACATGATTCACTCGAGACCAGAGAGAGGGAGGGAGAAAGAGAGAAAGAGGGAGGGAGGGATGAGGAGAAAAGACAAATCCCACATTCAAGAAAAAAGCAGGAGAGAAGATGAGTGGATATAAGGAACGGAGAGCTGAGTGAGACATCAGATGACATAAACAGAAGTACACTTATCCTGCATCAGTAGGCCAAAACCCACAGCTGAAAGGTCAAAGGTCATTTCAACGACATCAGGGTTTAAACTGAGCATGTGCAGTGTTGAACTTACCCAAATAGAACAATTACCCACAATCCTCCGCTGTTGCACTCTCAGGGCACATTTTGAGGAGAAATCAGTCAATTCCTTTGTGTGTTTTTACAGTCATGGTGGATGTGTGAATGAGGATAGGGATGCTGAGTCTCCAGTTTTTTGTGTGATTAGAGCACTCAAGCAGGGGTGTTTATGTGTGTATTGATAGGAGAACTTACTCTTTGGTTTCTCCCTCCATTTCGTCTTCCCTCTCTCTCTTATTACATTCCTCCCATTCTCCTCTTAATATAATGCAGAGAAGAGTAGACTCACCTGTCAATCACTGCAGCCAGCTCTTTCTCTGGTTGGCTACTCTGTACTTCAACTATGTGATCAATTGGCAGTAAATACCATCTGAGTCAGGCCACATCCTGATTGATTTGTTGTTACATATTACCGACCCTATCACCTGGTTCTGCCTTATCAGACACCCAATGTGAATCACATACTGCATATGAACATGTGTGTGTGTGTGCGTACTTGTGTGTGTGTTCTTTCTAGTGTTAATTTATTTATTTGATTGTCTGGTCTATTAACCTCACACCTGCTCCATACTCTATAACAGCATGTACCAGGTCATAGTGTTTCCAAGATTATTTTTGAAATCTTGATTTCATCCTGTGCCCTGTTTTCTGAATTAGGGGCAAAAAAGGAAAGGAATGACCTGGCATCAGACACCTGGTTTGATTTACTTTGTTTGGGTAGTTGGAAGTGGCCGGACCCCCTAACCCAGTTTATAGGAAACACACACACACACTCACAGACTCCTGAACCACGCATGTGCGCACGTATACACACTCGGACACACACTCGGACACAAACCTACGCACGTACACCATCCATGCTCCTTAGAACTAATACAAATGATTTGGTGCAGCAGCGTTTCTCTTCCAGCCTCTGGAAGTCTAGGTTAATGCCTTTCATTTCTAAACCTCCCTCTGCAGAGTGCAGGTGCACTGGCACAGTGAGAGAGGGAGAGAGAGAGAGGCAGGGAACGAGGGAGAAAGAACAAGAGAAAGAAAGAAGAGAGAAGAAAGGAAAGAGGCAGATGGAAAGGGAGGAAAGGAGAGCATAATTGAAGGAGAGATATATTCTCAGTCAATTAATCTGAGGTTTTGGGAGCCCCAGTCCAGCTGTATATGTACCTGCCCACATAAAACAAATTACTACAGTTTACTATAGAATACTACTATACTTACTATAGAATTCCGTAGTAAACTGTAGAATAATATACTACACGCAATAGTATCCCTCAATCATGTGTAGTACTTACTATAGAATTTTGTAGTATACTGTAGGCATATACCCTGCCCATTCCCCTCCCCCATATCCCCATTTATGTCACCCATAAGTGAGAAACCTACACCCAAGTATAGACCATATATTGTGTTCCCTATGGTTATAGAAAAGATCAGAAGCTCTGAACTATCCATTCAAACCTCAGTCTTACCTACCAGTTATGGAAAATGTTGTATTTCAGTTAATCTCCACTAGGTTTCCTCAATGAGAAAGCATCCATTTCTATGTCAAAGATAATCAAATAAAAACACTATAGTAAATACTACAGTAATGTCTGCAAAAAACACTACAGTAAATACTACAGTATACTACAATATGCAAAAACACTACATTAATTACAATAGTATACACTACAGTATTCATTTACTACAGTATTTATACCATAGTTAACTGTGAATACTACAGTATTCTACAGAAAATACAAAAGTATTCACTTTAGTCCGCAAAAACACTACAGTGAATACTAAAGTAAAGTCTGCAAAAAGACTACAGTGAATACTATAGTATTTATACCATATACTACAGTATTTTTTCATGTGGGTGGTGCTCCTTTCTACTGTTTCTCTCTGTACCATGTGTGCCTCTGACACAACCATTTATCTCAACATGGACCCACACCAAGTTCTTCTTCTAGACCTTTGATTCTATCCACTTGGACCGGACAACAAAAGCAGGCACGTGCACAGATAGGGCTCTTTGCCCTTCTGTATCATTTTCCCCAAAACATTTTTATATATACACTACCGTTCAAAAGTTTGGGGTCACTTAGAAATGAGCTTGTTTTCGAAAGAAAAGCAATTTTTTTGTCCATTAAAATAACATCAAATTGATCAGAAATACATTGTAGACATTGTTAATGTTGTAAATGGCTATTGTAGCTGGAAACGGCTGATCTTTAATGGAATATCTACATAGGCGTACAGAGGCCCATTATCAGCAACCTTCAGTCCTGTGTTCCAATGGCACGTTGGAACACAGTCTCAACGCTCCTCCATTATTTTATTGGACAAAAAAATAGCTTTTCTTTCAAAAACAAGCTAATTTCTAAGTGACCCCAAATATATATACAGTGAGGGAAAAAAGTATTTTGATCCCCTGCTGATTTTGTACGTTTGCCCACTGGCAAAGACATGATCAGTCTATAATTTTAATGGTAGGTTTATTTGAACAGTGAGAGACAGAACAACAACAAAAAAATCCAGAAAAACTAATGCCAAACATTTTATAAATTGATTTGCATTTTAATGAGGGAAATTAGTATTTGACCCCTCTGCAAAACATGACTTAGTACTTGGTGGCAAAACCCTTGTTGGCAATCACAGAGGTCAGACGTTTCTTGTAGTTGGCCACCAGGTTTGCACACATCTCAGGAGGGATTTTGTCCCACTCCTCTTTGCAGATCTTCTCCTACATGGCCCCGTCCATCGTCCCTTTGATGCGGTGAAGTTGTCCTGTCCCCTTAGCAGAAAAACACCTCCAAAGCATAATGTTTCCACCTCCATGTTTGACGGTGGGGATGGTGTTCTTGGAATCTGATTGATTGCTTCTGTGGACAGGTGTCTTTTATACAGGTAACAAGCTGAGATTAGGAGCACTCCCTTTAAGAGTGTGCTCCTAATCTCAGCTCGTTACCTGTATAAAAGACACCTGGGAGCCAGAAATCTTTCTGATTGAGAGGGGGTCAAATACTTATTTCCCTCATTAAAATGCAAATCAATTTATAACATTTTTGACATGCTGTAATGAATACTCGGACAGAGTGGTAAGATCCAATCGCAGAATTGCGATGCTTTATTCGAGTACAGACAAGGGAATAGCTTAATCATAGTCGGGCGGGCTGTGGTCAAAACCGGGCCAGGCAGAGACAGGCAGAGGTACCAAGGGAGCGGGCGTAGTCGTAGTCGAGGGCACAGGCACAGGGTCAGAGTACGGTAATCACTGGGATAAACAAGCAGAGGATTAAGCAATTCGGGGAGTCAAACAACAAGGCACAGGTCGGATACCCGGGTAATCAAAAAACAACAAACTCTCTCTCTCTCTCGGAACAAAACGCTTAGCAAGTCACAATGGAACAATACCTCGCACCGACTGAGCTTCTGAGCACACCTTATATCCTACACTAATTACTGACAGGTGTGCTCAGAACTCAGGTGAACCAGATCGAGTCTGATGACTCCCCCTCTCTGTAGATCGGGGAAGTGTCAGACTCTGTCTAGACCCAGCCAACCCCCGATCCCTTACAGTAACCCCCTCCCCAGGGCCGGCTCCTGACGGCCTTCTACCTCTACCGGGTGGTCTTCCTCTGGGTCGGGGTCCTGGATGATCTGGGTGTTCAGCGTGGAAGGTGGCCTTGAGAGCGGGGTCCAGTATGTCCTTAGCAGGGATCCAGGACCGTTCCTCAGGTCCATATCCCTCCCAGTCCACGAGATATTCGATGCCCCCTCGTCTCCGTCTTGACTCCAGTATCTCGTGGACTGTATAGGTGGTGTCCTGTTCATCCTCCAAAGGTGGTGTAGTAGGTTGTTGAGCAATTGGGGGGTACATCGGGCTATAGTGGACAGCTTTCAACAGGGAGACGTGGAACGTAGGGTTTATCCTGTAGTGTCGAGGGAGTAACAGACGGTAGGTGACAGGGTTAATACGTCTCAGTACCTTGAAAGGCCCGATGTACCTGGGTTGGAGCTTCTTGCAGCTCCGTCGGAACCGCAGGTCTCGGGTAGACAGCCACACTCGTTGCCCGGGTTGATAAGTGGGAGTAGGTCTCCGGCGTCGGTCGGCGTAGGTCTTTTGCTGTTGTGAGGCCTGACTGAGATGTTGATGGGCCGTCTCCCAGACCTGCGCACTCCGACGGAACCACTCGTCCACCGCCGGTACCATCCTGGGTGCGGTATCCCACGGGAACAGGGGTGGTTGATACCCTAGAACACACTGGAAGGGCGTTAGATGTAGGGAGGTGTGAATGAGGGAGTTCTGAGCATACTCTACCCAAGGAAGGAATCGGCTCCACTGTTGCGGTTGCCGCGAACATTGTTGCCGTAGATACTTCCCAATTTCCTGGTTGAGCCGTTCTGTCTGCCCATTGGCCTGGGGATGATATCCGGAGGTGAGGCTCACCGAGATGCCCAAGCGTTCGCAGAAGGCCTTCCATACCCGGGATACGAACTGGGGTCCCCGGTCGGAAACAATATCCTCCGGGACACCAAACTGCCGGAACACCTGGTTAAACATAGTCTCAGCCATCTGAGTGGCATTAGGTAAACGGGTCATGGGTACTAACCGGCACATCATGGAGAATCGATCGATGACCACGAGAATTACAGTATGGCCCTCCGATTCTGGTAGATCGGTAACAAAGTCCATAGCAATGTGCGACCAGGGTCGTTGAGGAGTTGGCAATGGCATCAGCTTACCCTCCGGTAGTGCTCGAGGCGCCTTGGACTGAGCACATACTGGGCAGGATAATACGTAGTCTCTGACGTCATCTGTGAGGGAATCCCACCAGTATTTTCGACTGATGAGTCGTGTAGTTCGAGTGATTCCGGGATGACCAGATCCTAGCGACGTGTGGCACCATTCCATCAGTTGAGGTCGAAGCGGAGCTGGTACAAACACCTTCGACACCGGGGTTTCTGGAGGGGCTGGTTCCGCTTGGAGGCTCTCCTGAATAGTGTCATCGATAGCCCACCTCACAGGACCAGCACGGCAACTCATGGGGAGGATAGGTTCTGGTTCCACGGGTCTTTCCGCGCGCTCGAACCGTAGGGAAAGCGCGTCCGCCTTACAATTCTTGGACCCGGGAATATAAGAGACAGTGAATTGGAAACGGTTGAAGAATAAAGACCACCTTGCCTGTCGGGAGTTCAGTCGTTTAGCACTGTGAAGATACTCCAGATTGCGGTGGTCCGTGAGCACTTGGAACGGATGATCTGCTCCCTCCAGCCAATGTCTCCACTCCTCCAGTGCTAACTTCACCGCCAGTAATTCACGATTTCCCACGTCGTAGTTCTGCTCGGCCGGATTCAGCTTCTTAGAAAAAAAAGCACAGGGTCGTGATTTGGGCGGCTCACCTTGGCGCTGGGATAGCACGGCTCCAACTCCAACCTCCGAGGCGTCCACCTCCACGATAAACGGCAAGGTAGGATCCGGCTGACATAAAATGGGAGCGGTGGTAAAGCGTTGTTTCAATGTCTCAAAAGCCCGCACTGCCCCCTCCGTCCATTTCAGACCACGACCCTTGTAGCTGGTCATCGCCGACAGGGGAGCTGCGGTTGTGCTGAAATTACGCACAAACCGTCTATAGTAATTGGCAAACCCTAAGAATCTCTGGAGCTCTTTCACCGTCTGGGGTTGAGGCCAGTCTCGTACAGCTTGCACCTTGGATTCATCCAGTTTTACCCCGTCGGGAGTGAGTATGGCCCCAAGGAAGGAAATCGTAGTGACATGGAATTCACTCTTTTCGGCCTTCACGAACAGAGAGTGTTGTCGGAGTCGGTCCAGAACCTGTCGTACATGGGACACATGTTCACTCAGAGAGTTAGAGTAGATTAGGATGTCATCAATGTACACTATAACAAAGCGATCAATCAAGTCCCTGAAAATGTCATTCATGAACGCCTGGAACACAGAGGGCGCGTTAGTAAGTCCATAGGGCATGACACAATATTCATAATGTCCTCGATGGGTGATGAAGGCGGTCTTCCATTCATCCCCTTCTCTAATGCTCACCAGATTGTACGCACTCCTGAGGTCCAGTTTACTGTAGATGGAGGCCTGCCCCACCTGCTCGAGGGCTGCTGGAATCAAAGGAAGAGGGTAACGATTTTTAATGGTAATATCGTTCAAACCTCGATAGTCTATACAAGGACGCAGTCCGCCATCCTTTTTCTTAACAAAGAAAAAACTGGATGCGGCGGGAGACGTAGATGGGCGAATGGCCCCTTGCTGTAGTGCCTCATCAATATACTTGCTCATAGATTCTCGTTCCGGCTGTGACAAAGGGTAGATTCTTCCGCGAGGAGGTGTAGCCCCGGATAGCAGATCAATTGCACAGTCCCAGGCCCGATGCGGTGGTAACACGGTAGCCCTCTCCTTGGAGAACACCTGCGCGTAATCCTGGTACTCTGTAGGAACAACAGTAGACACCACACCCTGCGCATCCTCCACAGTAGACGTTTTGCAAGGTAAATTGAGGCACTCTGCCCTACATACCTCACTCCAAGCCGTGATATCGCCAGATCTCCAGGAGATGACCGGATCATGGGTAACGAGCCAGGGGTGGCCGAGGACTAGCGGCTCCCGTGGAGCGGAGATGACGAACAGAATGATGTTCTCATGGTGCAGGGAGCCCACTTGTAACTTTATTTCCTCGGTACGGTGCGTAATGAACCCAGTGCCCATGGGCTCACCGTCTAGCGCGTTGACTCGCAGGGGAGGTTGAATTGGGATAAGTTGAACTCCCAATTCCTCAGCGAGACCCACATCCATAAAACTGGCAGCCGCCCCGGAATCAATAAGACCTTCCAATTTGCGCACTCTCTCTCCAACAGATAAGGTAACTGGCACATACATTTGTTTAGATGTGATGTTGAAAACGTGAGTCTCACTCACCGGTTTGGCAGTTCCGAGGCGATATTCTGGGGTACGGTTTGGTCGTACCGGACATTGCCGAATGAAATGACCCGACTGACCACAATACAGGCCTAGTCCGTCTTGCCGACGTTGTTGTCTCACCGAACCCTGTAGGGGTGACCGTCCCAGTTGCCTAGGTTCCTCCTCAGATTCTCTCCTCCGCTCTGACGATTGCGTAGGACCAGTGACCGAGGGCTCCCGGACTGTGGATACCTTGTGTTGCACTATCAGATTATCAATAGAGATGGCGATGTTGATAAACTCATGTAGCGCAGTGATATCTCCCCGACAAGCCAACTCAGTCTGTACTTCTTTGCGCAGCCCTCTTCGGAAAACGGTGAGCAAAGCAGTCTCGCTCCATCCGCTACCGGCTGCTATAGTACGGAACTCTAAAGCGTAGTCGGCTACTGTGTGACGGCCCTGCTGAAGTTCGCATAGTTGGTCTCCCACGCTACGCCCAGATGCTGGGTGGTCGAACACCTCTTGGAACAGTCTCTTAAACTGAACTTCCGCATTCAACTCGGGGACCTCAGCTGCCCAAAGCGCAGTAGCCCAATCCAGTGCTCTACCCGTTAGCAGAGAAATCATGAAATCCACCCTGCTACGGTCATCGGAAAACATAGTACGATTATACGACATATACAGGGACGTCTGGAGTAGAAACCCCTGACATTTGCCAGGTTCCCCGTCGTACCTTGTCGGTAGAGAAATCGGAGGTGCATGACGAGGACTGACCGTGCTCGGGGTGGTGCCCTCAGCCGCACCAGCGTTGAGTAGCTGCAGGAGTTCATCCATCCGTTTCTCCTGTAACTTCCATCGCCTCTGTAATTCCGCTGGATCCATAGTAAAGGCGAGGTATTCTGTAATGAATACTCGGACAGAGTGGTAAGATCCAATCGCAGAATTGCGATGCTTTATTAGAGTACAGACAAGGGAATAGCTTAATCGTAGTCGGGCGGGCTGTGGTCAAAACCGGGCCAGGCAGAGACAGGCAGAGGTACCAAGGGAGCGGGCGTAGTCGTAGTCGAGGGCACAGGCACAGGGTCAGAGTACGGTAATCACTGGGATAAACAAGCAGAGGATTAAGCAATTCGGGGAGTCAAACAACAAGGCACAGGTCGGATACCCGGGTAATCAAAAAACAACAAACTCTCTCTCTCTCTCGGAACAAAACGCTTAGCAAGTAACAATGGAACAATACCTCGCACCGACTGAGATTCTGAGCACACCTTATATCCTACACTAATTACTGACAGGTGTGCTCAGAACTCAGGTGAACCAGATCGAGTCTGATGACTCCCCCTCTCTGTAGATCGGGGAAGTGTCAGACTCTGTCTAGACCCAGCCAACCCCCGATCCCTTACACATGCGTTTTTCTGGATTATTTTTTTTTTCTTTCTGTCTCTTACTGTTCAAATAAACCTACCATTAAAATTATAGACTGATCATTTCTTTGTCAGTGGGCAAACGTGCAAAATCAGCCGGGGATCAAATACTTTTTTCCCTCACTGTATATACAGTGGGGAAAAAAAGTATTTAGTCAGCCACCAATTGTGCAAGTTCTCCCACTTAAAAAGATGAGAGAGGCCTGTAATTTTCATCATAGGTACACGTCAACTATGACAGACAAATTGAGGAAAAAAAATCCAGAAAATCACATTGTAGGATTTTTTATGAATTTATTTGCAAATTATGGTGGAAAATAAGTATTTGGTCAATAACAAAAGTGTCTCAATACTTTGTTATATACCATTTGTTGGCAATGACACAGGTCAAACGTTTTCTGTAAGTCTTCACAAGGTTTTCACACACTGTTGCTGGTATTTTGGCCCATTCCTCCATGCAGATCTCCTCTAGAGCAGTGATGTTTTTGGGCTGTCGCTGGGCAACACAGACTTTCAACTCCCTCCAAAGATTTTCTATGGGGTTGAGATCTGGAGACTGGCTAGGCTACTCCAGGACCTTGAAATGCTTCTTACGAAGCCACTCCTTCGTTGCCCGGGCGGTGTGTTTGGGATCATTGTCATGCTGAAAGACCCAGCCACGTTTCATCTTCAATGCCCTTGCTGATGGAAGGAGGTTTTCACTAAAAATCTCACGATACATGGCCCCATTCATTCTTTCCTTTACACAGATCAGTCGTCCTGGTCCCTTTGCAGAAAAACAGCCCCAAAGCATGATGTTTCCACCCCCATGCTTCACAGTAGGTATGGTGTTCTTTGGATGCAACTCAGCATTCTTTGTCCTCCAAACACGACGAGTTGAGTTTTTACCAAAAAGTTATATTTTGGTTTCATCTGACCATATGACATTCTCCCAATCCTCTTCTGGATCATCCAAATGCACTCTAGCAAACTTCAGATGGGCCTGGACATGTACTGGCTTAAGCAGGGGGACACGTCTGGCACTGCAGGATTTGAGTCCCTGGCGGCGTAGTGTGTTACTGATGGTAGGCTTTGTTACTTTGGTCCCAGCTCTCTGCAGGTCATTCACTAGGTCCCCCCGTGTGGTTCTGGGATTTTTGCTCACCGTTCTTGTGATCATTTTGACCCCACGGGGTGAGATCTTGCGTGGAGCCCCAGATCGAGGGAGATTATCAGTGGTCTTGTATGTCTTCCATTTCCTATTAATTGCTCCCACAGTTGATTTCTTCAAACCAAGCTGCTTACCTATTGCAGATTCAGTCTTCCCAGCCTGGTGCAGGTCTACAATTTTGTTTCTGGTGTCCTTTGACAGCTCTTTGGTCTTGGCCATAGTTGAGTTTGGAGTGTGACTGTTTGAGGTTGTGGACAGGTGTCTTTTATACTGATAACAAGTTCAAACAGGTGCCATTAATACAGGTAACGAGTGGAGGACAGAGGAGCCTCTTAAAGAAGAAGTTACAGGTCTGTGAGAGCCAGAAATCTTGCTTTGTTTGTAGGTGACCAAATACTTATTTTCCACCATAATTTGCAAATAAATTCATTAAAAATCCTATAATGTGAATTTCTGGATTTTTTTTCTCTCAATTTGTCTGTCATAGTTGGCGTGTACCTATGATGAAAATTACAGGCCTCTCTCATCTTTTTAAGTGGGAGAACTTGCACAATTGGTGGCTGACTAAATACTTTTTTCCCCACTGTATAAACATATATATAAACTCAAAAAAAGAAACGTCCCTTTTTCAGGACCCTGTCTTTCAAAGATAATTTGTAAAAATCCAAATAACTTCACAGATCTTCATTGTAAAGGGTTTAAACACTATTTCCCATGCTTGTTCAATTAACCATAAACAATTAATGAACATGCACCTGTGGAATGGTCGTTAAGACACTAACAGTTTACAGACGGTAGGCTATTAAGGTCTCAGTTATGAAAACTTAGGACACTAAAGAGGCCATTCTACTGACTCTGAAAAACACCAAAAGAAAGATACCCAGGGTCCCTGCTCATCTGCGTGAACGTGCCTTAGGCATGCTGCAAGGAGGCATGAGGACTGCAGATGTGGCCAGGGCAATAAATTGCAATGTCCATACTGTGAGACGCCTAAGACGGTGCTACAGGGAGACAGGACGGACAGCTGATCGTCCTCGCAGTGGCAGACCACATGTAACAATACCTGCACTGGATCGGTAAATCCAAACATCACACCTGCGGGACAGGTACAGGATGGCAACAACAACTGCCCGAGTTACACCAGGAACGCACAATCCCTCCATCAGTGCTCAGACTGTCCGCAATAGGCTGAGAGAGGCTGGTCTGAGGGCTTGTAGGCCTGTTGTAAGGCAGGTTCTCACCAAACATCACCGGCAACAACGTCACCTATGGGCACAAACCCACCGTCGCTGGACCAGACAGGACTGGCAAAAAGTGCTCTTCACTGACAAGTCGCGGTTTTGTCTTACCAGGGGTGATGGTCGGATTCGCGTTTATCGTCAAAGGAATGAGCGTTACACCGAGGCCTGTACTCTGGAGCGGGATCGATTTGGAGGTGAGGGTCCGTCATAATCTGGGGCGGTGTGTCACAGTATCATCGGACTGAGCTTGTTGTCATTGCAGGCAATCTCAACGCTGTGCGTTACAGGGAAGACATCCTCCTCCCTCATGTGGTACCCTTCCTGCAGGCTCATCCTGACATGACCCTCCAGCATGACAATGCCACCAGCCATACTACTCGTTCTGTGCGTGATTTCTTGCAAGACAGGAATGTCAGAGTTCTGCCATGGCCAGCGAAGAGCCCAGATCTCAATCCCATTGAGCACGTCTGGGACCTGTTGGATCGGAGGGTGAGAGCTAGGGCAGTGAGAGGATGTTTCTTTATATATATATATATATATATATATATATATATATATATATATATATACTGTATATACACACACACACAAGCATTTCACTACATCCGCAATAACATCTGCTAAACATGTGTATGTGACCAATAAAATGTCATTTTATTTATATATATATTTATATAATAATTTTCATATTTCAGATAGGACTAGTTTGGGTGGCTACTGGCCATATGTCTAAAGATAAAAGATAAGCAGCTGTAACATCAATATTATGGGATGAAGATGTAACATGTTCTGGCTAATCTATTACGATATTTGTGAGGAAGAAAAGCAATACCCGGCTGGTAACGAGCACTCTGCAGACAGGCATCCCTCCAAAGTGATGGCTTGGTGCAGACAGAACATGCTTTCTATCTGATCCTGCAACCTGCGCTACAAGTAGGCCGTATGATTATGCTCTCTCTGGACTCCAGAGAAGTGACATGATATATCCCTACTCGATTTTAGCTGCTAACATTAATGACTTTCAGCTCCAAATGCAGCTGTAAAAATGTATTTCTGTAGCCGATCTTGTGTTTTGAAAATGCATCACCGTTTATGGATTTCCACTAAATACCACAGCCACTAAGTCAAAACTGTCTATATCGGTTAGCAGTGTGGTTAAGGTTAGGGTTAAGGTTTAAAATCACATTTTAAGAAGATAAATTGTAGAAATAGACAGGGTTTATGACTTTGTGGCAACTAGTGACGACCCCGTTTATGGCTGTAATGACAGGCTACATTTGCGTAGCGATTGTGTGCGCATGTTCGTGTCTGTGCACACTTGCATGGGGGTCGCAAGTTTTGTACCACTCCTTTTTGGTGGTTGCAGGTCAAAAAGTTTGAAAACCACTGGATACATGATAGTGGCAACAAATGGAGTTGGGTTGGATAGGCTACAGTATTTACTTTACAGTCTATTTTGACTGGAATTGTGTTGGTCATTGTTAATAATAAGTGCAGCATTTATTCCAGTTCAAAATAGTTTACCAAAATATTTTACTCATCAGATTGTGCTGCTTTCACCTCTTCTTGTAATAATTGCTCAACTAGTCTTTGACAGCGGTTGCTGTAAACTTTTTCTGGGGTTGCTCTTTTTTTTGTTTGAACACATGCCCCCCAAAAGGTATGTGCACATGATCTGAACAAAAGCAATATGCATCATGCCTTCTGTGTTGTGTCCCCCCCCCCCCTCTCTCTCTCTGATGTGCAGGTTAGGGCAAGTGCAGCAGCAGATAGAAAGGCCATATGGCAGGTGTCTGGCCTTCGTTGTCTGTCTGTGGAACACATGATGAAGGAAACACAAAAACAGAGTTTAGGAAATCCCAACAGTGGAGGACCACTGATCTTTGTTAGAATGTGTGTCTGTGTAGTGCCTTCACAATTTGGATTGAACATTCTCTTCCTACTTTAAAATAATGAGATTTATGGGCTTGATTTAAATCCGTAGCACTGATGATCCGCGCAATATTTTCGTGTTCGCTGAGACTGCATTCACGGTAAACGCTGCATATGTCGGCTCAATCGGAAATTACTTTTACATTTCAATCGCGCTGTAGCGTGGATCTTCAGCTCTACGGATTGAATAGAGCCCTAAATAAAAAAGAAACGGAAGTCACATACTTTTTTTCTTCATGGCTGTGTGATATGATCATACCCTCCATCCATCATGCATAAGGGTATGATCATATCAGACAGCCATTAAGAAAAAAATATGTGACTTACGTTTTTTTCTTGGCTTGTTATTCAGGGAGCTTATACTGTGTCTCTTATTTTCTAGTCTAGTTTCTGGTGGGCAGATTTCTTAGAAAACATGCTATACAAATCAAGTATTATATAGTAAGAAATAAACATTATTTTAGTTCAGGTTGCTATGAAGTTAGTGTAGTGGCTGGTATCCACTCTGACCTCCGTGGTCGGCCTGCTGTCGTCACGGTGACGCATGTAAACACAGTCTTAATTAGATAGTTGGGGAGTCCAGACCTTACAGTGTGTGTGTGTGTGTGTGTGTGTGTGTGTGTCCGCACGTGTAAACCAGAGCTGAGTGTGGTGCTTCCTTTTGCTTTATGCGTCAGTGAGACATCACAGTCTGGGTGCCAGGACACCCTATCATTGTCATGATGACACAGGAAGTGTTGTGTTGGAAATGTGAGTCAAACTCAGAGTCCATTTTCAGCAGACGGTCATCCACAGATAGTCAGTCCCCCAGAAAGTCAACGGACCTGACCATAGGTCTCTATGAACAAGCAGTCCAGATGCCATAAAAGCGTGGGCCCTGCCACTTAAACCAAGGAATTCTTATCATGTTGACTTTTCAAAAGGGATGCACCGCACTGTGGTCCCTGGTGCAGCTGGGACAACATGATGGATGGAGTGGCTAGTAGGGAAGGGATGTACCCTCCCCGCATCCACCCTCGTCCAAACCACCAGCACACACACTACAACACACACACACACAGTCCACCTCTGAGTAAGGTGGCCGGGTGGAGAAATTTGTGAGCGACTGGGGTTTGCACCAAGCGAAGGAGGGAGCCACTCGCCGGGGCCTTGGCCATAAAACAAAAGCACTTGTAACATGAAAGAATTCTAGCGCTTTACAAGAGGAAGTGGAACATCTGAGAGACGATGTTGTTTGAATTCTCAGTGTGCTCTTCTGGGCAAAGTGTCAAAGCTGGGGCAGCTGTCGGCTGCTTTTCCCTCCCCCCTCCAACTCCAACTCCCCTTCTCATTTCTTACCTTCTTCACATCCTAAATGTTCTTCCTGTGCCCCCGTCTCACCCCATGCCTCTGTGACCAGAGGGACATTGGTAAAACATGTTTCACCCCCGAACACAGGCGGAAAGGCAGGCAGCAGGTACCCACCCCGGGCAGCCCAGGGGCCAGCAAGGACCCAGCTTTGCTTTGAACCTGGCAGCTCCGGGGAACATTCCAGCCTTGAAAGGTTTATTTGGTTATTTCTCCAAATGTCCTGAAGTGAAATATACTGTTAAGTAAGCTGATACAAACCAGTTGTAGACAGGCAATAGTAAACACATTGGAACCGCTCATGAGATAGTTGAAGCCCTGTGTCAAGTGTACTGCCTGTTGGAAAGAGCAGGTTGTTTGGCAATTTCAACTCAAGATGTGAATTTTTTTTGGTAGATAGTGAGTATCAAGAACCTTAGTTCTCTTGTCACATGCACAGGTACAGTGAAATGCTAAACTTGCATGCTCTACCCAACAATGCAGTTCTCAATATCAAAATTGTATAACTAATACAAAATACAGTGCCTTCGGAAAGTATTCAGACCCCTTGACTATTTCCACATTTTGTTATGTTACAGCCTTATTCTAAAATTGATAAAAAATGGTTTCTCCCCCCTCATCAATACTTTCTGTATATATAATAATGAAAACACAAGAAATAAGAAATAACCAAATTTACAGTGTGCAGGGATACTGGAGTATTTGAGGTAGATATGTACATACAGGCAGGGATTAGGAGAAAGTGACTGGTAGCAGGATAACTTATAATAATAATAAAAAGGGCAGCATCATAAGTGGTAGGTGGGTGTGTGTGTTGTGGTGAGTGTGTGTGTGTATGTAAGTGTAAGTGTTAGTGTGAGTGTGGGAGCAAGAGTGACAGTGTAGGCCTGATATACATGTGAACAGGGCTGGAAAGTGACTGGAAACAGGAAAATATAAATACTTATGGTAATATACTAGTGGTAATACAAACAATATTGTTTGATGGCTCTGCGGTGGTCGTAGCGGTGTTGGCTGTAATAGCCCTGTGAGCGGTAACTCTGTCCTTTAGCTTAGCGCGCACCTCTGAGTTAAATCGAGGGCTTTTGATTGGGGAAGCAGTGAACCTTAACTGTGGGGACGACATCAGTGATGCATTTCCTGATGAAGCCGGTGACGGAGGTGGGTAGCGCGTTGATGCTATTGGCAGAGTCCCGGAACATATTCCACTCAGCGTAGCAAAGCAGTCCTGTAGCATAGCCCCTGCATTTTTCAATGGAGCGCGTCACATGTACTTCCTGTTTAAGCTTTTGTATATAAAACAGGAAGCAGGAGTTTAGAGTCGTGATTTGATTTGCCGAAGGGGGGGGTTGAGCAACAGTGGTCCGGGACTTGCATGTGGGTTGAGCAACAGTGGTCCGGGACTTTGACGTGTTGATAGAAGTTGGGCATCACGTGTCTTAATGACGCGGAATTAAAATCACCGGCAACAAGGAAAGCAGCCTCCGGATGCATGGTTTCCTGCTTGTTTATAACCTCGTACAGTTTGTGAAGTGCCAGCTTGTAGTTGTTGTCCTGAGGTGGAATGTATACAGCAGTTAAGATAGATGAAAACTCTCTCGGGAGGTAGAAGGGTCGGCATTTGACCATCATGTATTCCAAGACAGGTGAACAATAGGTTGAGACTACCACAGCACTAGAGTCAGCACACCAGTTGTTGTTGATGAAGAGAATCTTGTCCAAAAGGCATGTTTCAGAAGAACAGAGTCCTGTTGATAGCAAATCCGCTTTCGGAGGTCATCCATCTTATTATCAGGTGGCCAATAGAATGGAGGTTTTTCTCTTCGCATTAGTCTCACCAGGACGCCCGCTCTCCTGCCTCTCTTTCGCCGGCTTTTCCTCTTGGGTAGCCTGAAGGCTGAAACGATTTGGCATGGCCCCTATGATCCTTAGAAACTTTTACAGCTGCTCCATCGATGTTGACATTTAAGAGGTTCGTGTTGCTATACTGACCATGTAATGTTTTGAAGAAAATACCTGATCGTTCCAGTTTGATTATTCTAACCGTAACTTATCTCCTAGTATTCCTTTATTACATTGATTTATCATGAAAATCACTTTACAGATGGTAACCCTTTGGAAAATGTGGAATGGCTCCCATATTATCTTTCTTATGTAGTCAAGGTTATTGCGTGTGTGTGTTCATGCATACATGTGCGTATGCGTGAGTGTAGCTGTAGAAAATGTGGTCTGCATTCATGTGGATAATTATAACTTTATGGAGATTTTTTCCTCCCTCAGTGCAACCACATCTGCAGCAGAGGCAAATAGAAGGGCAGAGGCCAAGGGTTCTGCTCTCTCTCGCTCTATTTTGTCTCAACCTTTCTCCTTTCTCCTGCTCTTCCTCCGTCCTTTCTCTCTTGCTCCTCTCGCTTTCTCTCTACCCTCGTCTTTCTCTCTCCCTACATCTCCCTCTCTCTCCAGCTGGGACCACCAACGTCAGGGGCCTTGGACCCAGAACCAGCGCTATCAGCAACAAGTATACTCAAACGTCTCGTAATGACTTCCACTTAGAGCCAGTCCATAAATACTCTCAGATGCTGTACTACACAGACACATTACACAGCGAGAGAGACACAAGAGAGCGAGACACAAGAGAGCGAGACACAAGAGAGCGAGACACAAGAGAGCGAAAGAGACCTGCACTTTGGGAGTTTCTTATTTTTAGTGGCTCTGTTTGTTTTTGTTAGTTCCTCGGCTGACTATTTATATGATTTCATAAAGTCTTTTTACTCTGCATAGGAGTTATCCTAATTTTGTATTCACCGTTTATGTCCACGTCTTTGGGTTTAAATGTGCTGGAAGTGGATGTTTTGGTGCTCTGGTCATTTTGTGCTGTATGCTAAGCTGTGTCTCCTTTGAGCTCAGAATGGCCTCAGCAGTAGTGGTCCCCGAAGATAGATTGTTGGAGCTCCACCCATGTGAAAGATGATGTCATTCTGTATTGTGTAATATTTTACATTATGGTAAATAGACTTCATGTACACTGCATGGGTGGGGCTAACGTACTCACTCCAATTGAATGATCTCATGCCAATCGAACCACATTAAAACACTAATTTGTTCAGTGGAGGTTAGGAGTTTGTGATTAATACCCCTCAATTGGGTAAAAGGAACACTATTATTGCTGAACATTGGACTTCGTTATTATTATATTGCCTATGGTCCAGGACATTTAGACAATGATGGCATCACGCCAACTAATGAACAATATATTGAAGTGTCATACAGACTATGGCTGCTTCCTCGTGAGGATACGACGCATTGCATCCCTATATGGGCTAAATATGGCAATATAAATTCGAAGTTATTCCCCTACTATTTTTATTGTACTACTGTTTAGGATAGATGGCCAGTCCCAAATGGGCTACCACACAATTCCTTTTTTGTTTGCCATTTTGGACATGCGAGACAAATCTAATAAGACCAACTACAATCCACACACAACCAAGGCTCTCCCGCGTATACTCTCATAACAACCTCACAATCCTAAAGCAAAAGAGTACACTTTCTACTCAAACAGGCATAAAACATTCTCACAAATTGATTTCATACTATTATCTACACCTCTATTTTCTTTAATCAAGAAAATAGAAATTCGACATGAGCTTGTCTGACCACCATACCTACTAATGTCAACTTCAAATCTACTAAAAAGAGCCACAAGATGGCATTTCAACATTTCATTACTACAAAATCCTACATTCTGTGATTAATTTGAAATTGAACTAAATTAATTCATAATGATCAGTAACAATTCATTCGATGATCCCCAGATTCTATGGGAGGCCGCCAAAGGCTTATTAAAAATAATGCAACTGCATTTGCATCGGATTTATCAGAATTGGAAATGTTAACTGCGTTAGAGCGTTCTCAATAAACACTTTTCAGACCAGGTAGCTATTACTCTTTCCAAAGTCAAGACAGAACTTCATTTATTGATAAGACATATAGCTGAATTTGCCATTTAGAGTTAAACTCAACCATTACTTCCATGGTAATTTTCCTAGTTGTTTGCTGGCCAATAGGTTATGCAGTAATGATCTAATAGCTGCTATAGCAACTATTGAATCTGAAACAGGGGGAATTACTATCAGAACCCAAATCACTCAAAGATTCTATAAAGAACTGTACACACCTGCTGTGGGAATTAAGATACTCTTTGAAGAGGTAGGGTTTCAGATGTTTTCGGAAGATGGGCAGGGACTCTGCTGTCCTACCTTCAGGGGGAAGCTGGTTCCACCATTGGGGTGCCAGGACAGAGAAGACTGGGCTGAGCGGGAGCTGCCCTCCCGTAGGGGTGGGAGGGCCAAGAGACCCGAGGTGGCAGAACAAAGTACCCGGTTGGGGTGTAGGGTTTGAGCATAGCCTGAAGGTAGGGAGGGCCCGTTCCTCTTACTGCTCCATAGGCAACTACCATGGTCTTGTAGTGGATGCAAGCTTCTACTGGAAGCCAGTGGTGCGGAGGAGTGGGGTGACATGGGAGAAATTGGGAAGGTTGAACACCCGGCGGGCTGCAGCGTTCTTGATAAGTTGCAGGGGTTTGATGGCACAAGCGGAGAGCCCAGCCAACAGAGTTGCAGTTGTCCAGACGGGAGATGACAAGTGCCTGGAATAGGACCTGCACCACTTCCTGGGTGAGGTAGGGTCGTACTCTACGGATGTTGTAGAGCATGAACATGCAGGAGCGAGTAACTAGAACCGAGCCCTGGGGGACACCAGTAGTGAGAGTACGTGGTGAAGACAGATTCTTTCCACATCACCTGGTAGGAGCGGCCTGCCAGGTAGGATGCAATCCAAGAGTGTGCAGAGCCTGAGCCGCCCAGCCCTGAGAGGGTGGAGAGGATCTGAAGGTTCACGGTGTCAAAGGCAGCAGATAAATCTAGGAAGATGAGAACAGAGTAGAGTCAGCTTTGGCAGTACGGAGGGATGCCATGACACAGAGGAGAGCGGTCTCGGTTGAGTGTCCCGTCTTGAAGCCTGACTGGTTAGGGTCAAGAAGATAGTTCTGAGAGAGATAGGAAGAGTTGATCAGAGACAGCACGCTCAAGTGTTTTGGAAAGAAAAGGGATACCGGTCTGTAATTTTTGATGTCAGGAGTTGAGTGTTTGAGGAGGGGAGCGACTCTGGAAATGTTGATGTCAGAGGGGATGCAGCCAGTGGTCAGGGATGAGTTGATGAGGGAAGTGAGGAATGGGAGAAGGTCTCCAGAGGTCTGGAGAAGGGAGGAGGGGATGGGGATGAGCGGGCAGGAATTCAGGCTGTAACACAACAAAGTGTGGAATAAATCAAGAGGTATGAATACTTTCTGAAGGCACTGTATATCCCTTAGACAATGTGAACTACGCTTTGGTCCTATTATTGCTCACACAATTTCTATTTGTCACAACATTTCTAAACAATGTCACTGGGATACAAAATGGCATGCCCATACTCCAATATTTCACAATAATGCCTTGCGATCTGGAAGGCGACCTTTTGCATCTCCTCAATGGTCCAAATGGGGAATCCGTACCCTTGCCGATATCATGGACAGTAATGGTTTGAGAACATTCCAAGATTTGAAAGATACACACACAGTACCAGGCAACTTATTTTTTCTATATTTACACAGGCAACTTATTTTTTCTATATTTACAACTTAGGTAATCTATGCTGGCCTATGGAGTCCCTTGGGAAACCCAACTACCGGACCATCCAGTGATGGGATTTATAAATAAATTATCTGGGCTCCCGAAAGGACTGATCTCTATCATATATAAACAACTTTTGGAAAGCTCATATTCTGAGCTAGCCATAAAAAAAGTATAGTCCACAGATCTAATTGAATCTGAACAACTGGAACAGAATATGGAACAATATGACCTTGGCATCCCGTAATCCGCACCATCAATTTATACATTTTAAGTTTGTTCACAGACTGTATTTAACACCAAGGAAAAGTTTTACGATTAAATTAGCCCCAACTCCCAACTGTTCACTGTGTCCTCTAAATCAGATAAGCACATTCCTTCATGTGATGTGGGTGTGCCCTGCAGTTAAATGCTTCTGGGGCAAAGTTACAAAATTAATTTCAAAGTGCATGAATTTAAATATTCAATGCTTTGCATCTGTTATGTTACTTAACGATCAAAGCTCCTTGAATCTCTCAATCAATCAGAGACGATTACCATCACACTACCACCACCATGCTTGACCGATGGTATGAGGTTCTTACTGTGGAATGCAGTGTTTGGTTTTTGCCAGACATAATGGGACCCATCTCGTCCAAAAACTTGACTCAAGTTTGCCAAAAAGCACCTGGATGATCATCAAGACTCTTGGAAGAATGTTCTATGGACAGATTAATCAAAAGTATAACTTTCTGGACGATATGGGTCCCATTATACCTGTCGAACACCAAACACTGCATTCCACAGTAAGAACCTTTTACAAAGGTCAAGCATGGTGGTGGTAGTGTGATAGTTTGGGGATGCTTTGCTGCCTCAGGACCTGGACGACATGCCTTAATAGAAGGAACCATGAATTCTGCTCTGTATCAGAGAATTCTACAGGAGAATGTCAGGCCATCCGTCTGTGAGCTGAAGCTGAAGCGCAGCTGGGTCATGCAGCAAGACAATGATCCAAAACACACAATCAAGTCTACATGAAAATGGCTAAAAAGCAACACATTTGAAGTTTTGGAAACACCTAGTCAAAGTCCAGACCTAATCCCAATTGAGATGTTGTGGCAGTTCATGCTTGAAAACCCACAAATGTTGCTGAGTTAAAGCAGTTCTGCATGGAAGAGTGAGCCAAAATTCCTCCACAGCGACGTGAGAGACTGATCAACAACTACAGGAAGCGTTTGGTTGCAGTCATTGCAGCTAAAGGTGGCACAACCAGTTATTGAGTTTAAGGTGGCAATTACTTTGTCACAGAGGGGCATTGGGTGTTGCATCATTTTGTTTATGAAATAATTGAAATAAGTATGTAATTGTTGTGTTATTTGTTCACTCAGGTTCCCTTTATCTAATATTAGGTTTTGGTTGAAGAGCTGATAACATTCACTATTTAAAATATTGCAAACGTAGAGACAATTAAAAAGGGGGCAAATATTTTATATATATATATATATATACTGTGTGTAGTGAGCTCGAAAGGTATTGGGACAGTGACACATGTGTTGTTGTTTTGGCTCTGTACTCCAGAACTTTGGATTTGAAATGATACAATGACTATGAAGTTCAAGTATAGACTGTCAGCTTTCATTTGAGGGTATCTGCATCCATCCACGTTTAGAAATTACACTACTTTTTGTACATAGTGCCCCCCCCCCCCCCTTTTAGGGGACCAAAAGTATTGTGACAAATTTACTTAATTGTGTATTAAAGTAGTCAAAATGGATGCATTTGCTGTATGTTTTGGTTGTGTTTCAGATTATTTTGTGCCCAATAGAAATTCAAGGTAAATAATTAATTGTGTCATTTTGGAGTCACTTTTATTGTAAATAAGAATAGAATATGTTTCTTAACACTTCTACGTTAAACTCTATGTATTTCTTACTGTTATTTTTCTTTTGAATGGCAGCCTACGGGTACATGTTTTATAAACGTATACATTGAAATGGATAATGTACCTGTAATGTACCTGTACCTGTAACAAATAAAAACTTTGTCCCAAACTTTCTTTTTTCAGTTTGCTCTAAAAAATCTCTTTAAGATTCTTCCATTGGGGTCATTGTTGTTGGTCAGAACAGAACTGTAACTAGCTGTGCGTAGGCTATAAGTCCACACACTCAGGGTAGTGTTCATGTCATCGTGACAACGGCATGCCAGAGAGGCTCAATCGCAACATCTTCATCACACCACCTGGAGTTTATCTTCAGGGGAGATACACACAAACATTCACACATCAGTCCTTACAAACTTACAAAACAGATCCTATTCCATCTGTGGTTAGAGATTAGATGGCTCAATCTCTCACCCGCCCTGACAGTGGAACTATTTGAAATTACATTTTTGCCATCAGACCGTGAAGACCTTTACGTGACAACAGACCATCTCTCCAAAAGCAACAGGAGGAGAGAGGGAGAGGACAGGAGAGGAGATCAGATTGAGATTGAGGCTCTCAGGAACTCTCCTCTTCAATCAGTTTTGCCATGAAGGAGAGGTTCCTATCGAGTTAGCAAGTGGTTTGATATTAGAGTGACCACAGGCCAGGAGAGTAATGATAAACAACAGAATATTGAAATACACACACATACAGTATATAAACATGCAAGTACACACCCTTATATAAATACTCAAATATGAATACACACACACACGCACACAGAGATCCAGCACTGAATCAAACAACTAGATCAAAACACCTCCTTTCATCTCACTCGTGTGTTTATCATGTTTTCCTTCTGGGGGAAACTATGCATCTCGTTTGGACATCTTTCCCTCCTTCTCTCTAATCTAGGTTGGACATTGTCTCTGCTTCCATCTGTACATAGGTGAGGTATCTCGCCCTATCACAGCCCTTCATCCTGCCAAGCATGGGGATTCACAGCTTAGGGGCCGCTATCTGGGCCTCGACTGAACTTTATCTGGCCATGGGGGCCCCAGGGGCAGAGATGGCTCCCGACGCAAGATCAGACAAGTCCATGCCATGCCAACTCTCAGGTAATGTTGCAAAACTCACTCTGGAGATTCAAGATAGCCAGACAGTGGAATAGCTGGGTTTCGTATCAAGCAGGTTTTTCCAAATGAGAGATTTGCTTCCATTAGAGCTGAACATTATTTGGGTTTATTATGATCCGTCTGAAGTTTGAGAGGAGTTGAAGAGTGTTGCAAGGCCAAGCTTGAGGTTGGCCCTATAGGACCTGGTTTAAGGTCATATTAGCCTTTTTTCTCTCAAGAGTTAACGTTAGGGATTATACTATACACTGTAAACTGATCTTATATCTGTGTTACTTTAGCAGAAAACTCTATATCTTGAGCCAATTACTGTGGGAGGAAACAACATGTTGGCATGCCACAGAACCTTTTTACCAAAGGTCATTTGGAGTTCCTCAGCTAGTGAGTCCATTGTGTTTCTGAGTCACTTTGTGAGTCAATGCTGTTTGTGAGTCAATTTATGACTCGCTTCATTGTATTTCCTGCAACACAAAGAGACTTCCTCATTTTTCCAGGTACCTGCTGTTTTGAACAAAATGGTTCCCTAATTTGAGGCTTCTTTGATGTTCCCAACTAAGAGGGTTGTACGTGTAGTATTACTAAGCGGAGGCCCTGACTAAAATGGCCTCGTTACCACAGCTTCACTAAATTTCCCCATCTAAAGGTAACACTCTCTCCCACACACACAGACACACACTCCCACAAACATATGCACACACACACACAGACAGACAGACACACACAGACACACACACACACACACACACACACACACACACACACACACACACACACACACACACACACACACACACACACACACACACACACACACACACACACACACACACACACACACACACACACACACACATACAACACACACACACACACACACACACACACACACACACACACACACACACACACACACACACACACACACACAATGTTCCCCAATCTTTTCCCATACACAAAGTAACTCCTTACAAAAGCGACCCTCCAGATCAAGCCATACAACCCAACCATAGGAGCAGTGGATGAACCATAGGAGCAGTGGAGTACTGGGTCAACCTACCCACAGCACAGTTGTACCCTCAAATGGCTCCCTGGCTACCGCCCTTTCCCCTCTACAGTATCTCTGCAGTGTTGAGTGGAGGGATTTGAATCCCCTATTTTGGCTCCAAAGGATCCATGACAGTGAATCTCTAATGCAACATGGAAGGTCCTTGAACTAAAGTTGGTGCCAGTTTATCTATGGTCAGTGGCCTAGAATATTTCCGTGTAGGCTAGTATAGTCATGTTATATTTTAGTATAGCCTATATTTTAGTATAGCACACACACACACACACACACACACACACACACACAGTCTTGTACAACTAACCTTGTGGGGACACACAATTCAGTCCCATTCAAAATCCTATTTTCTCTAACCCCTAACCCTAAACCTAAACCTAACCCTAACTCATACCCTTACCCTAAACCTAAACCTAACTCTAACCCTAACCCTAACCTTAACCCGAAAACCTAACCTTAACCCTAACCCTAAACCTAACCCTAGCTCCTAACTCTAAACCTAAAACTAACCCTAGCTCCTAACCCTAACCCTAAACCTAAACCTAATTCTAACCTTAACCCTAAACCCCCTAGAAATAGCATTTGACCTTGTGGGGACCAACAACATTTTCCCAGTTGGACACATTTTTATTTGTTTACTATTATTTTTATTCGTCCACACACACACACTTCAAAGAGAGCAGAAATTAGAGCCTATGTACTAACTGGGGCATGGCATATGTGCGCTCTCGCTGGCCATCTTTCTTCTGAAACGAATACACCCTGACTCAAATACAAAACAGACAGGCAAATATATATTCACAGAAACACATGGTTTGCTTTCAAGGCTCAACCCTGTTGTATATTCACTTGGTTTGAGATTCAATTTTGTGTACTTCCACTGACATAAAAGAGACTAATTCCTTGTTTTTACAAAATGGTCGGCACACACACACACACACACACACACACACACACACACACACACACACACACACACACACACACACACACACACACACACACACACACACACACACACACACACACACACACACACACACACACACACACACACACACACACACACACACACACACACACACACACACACATACAAACATTAATACCTTTTTAGGATTAAAGTTAAGACACCCACGTGCCGATAAGGAGATGTACCTCAGAACTTATCGTGATACCTCACACATTTCTTCCCCCCACATGTTAACTCAGCAATCCCACTTGGTGGAGACAAGATAACAGTCTGGGAGATTTCTGAAGAGGTGTACTGCAGCCTGCCTGTGTTTGTTTCACGGTCTCTCCCCACCATGCTTAGCCACAAGCCATACTTATCTCTCTGGCTATTAAAGCCCGATAGCAAGTCATTGGAGCGGTTTCGGCTCAGAAACGTAGATACAAGGCAAATATGGGCATCATATTTCCAGGCATCGTCACAATATATTTCTCCCTGATGGGAACGTCAAACAAAGCCATTCCTGAGATTCCTGGGCCGTGAGCGTTATCTTCTGTTTTGACCATCGTCCGAGAGAGAGCTTATAAGAGACAGGGTTGAACCTGTGAGCATTTAGAGATGAGATCTTACTCTGTGTGCACTGTTTTCAAGCATGTTTTTAGTATGTCGTCCAGTTGTGAATGGAAATGTGACATTATGGTGATTTTGTACAACAAGAATTATAGTTGGCCCATGTACAAGTAAACAAATACACACTCACACACACACACACAGACACACACACACAGCTGGCAGAGGGAGGCCCACCCCACAGCCTGATCTTGTTAGCAGAGCGGCTGTGAGTGCGGCCACACCTCAGAAAGAATGAAAGAGAAGATGGGAAGAGCGAGTGCTCCGCCGTCGACCTCTTTCCTCTCTCACGTTATCCTGAGGCGTGGAGGCTCTGTGGAGGCTCTGGGGCTGGTTAACTGGCCTGCAGCTTGGGGCCTGACAGGATGGCCATCCCCGGGCCCCATCTCCATCTGATCACTGACACGACTTGCGCACACACACTTGCACGCACATATGTGCAGTACACACACACCGAGTACTCATCAAACGATATCCATACCAACACATGATACAGATCATTTACATATCCACGCACATACAGACCCGGGGGGGGGGGGGGACCCAACCAGCTAGGAAGATCAAAGAAAGTGTTTTGCTCATATGAGGGCACATTCAAAATATACATAGCCACATATAGGTACC
This sequence comes from Coregonus lavaretus, assembly GCF_964263955.1. Lineage (NCBI taxonomy): Eukaryota > Metazoa > Chordata > Actinopteri > Salmoniformes > Salmonidae > Coregonus > Coregonus lavaretus. Next base: position 28,797,255 of record NC_140005.1, on the reverse strand, counting down.
AAACATAATACCTTGAATGAAGGTCAGAAAGCTACCGTCAACATAGAGGTGGCCAAATGAATACCTTCACACTTTCATGTAGCCTACACTGTGCATCAATGTGCTGCCACAAATCCAGAACTATGAGCAGAGCGAATTAAGTGGAGTGGAGCGGCACATAGTCTGGGGTCTGGGACGGGGGCAGGGTGGTGGGGAGGAGGGACTGAGCTCACAGCTGGGAGAGTGGTGTGTGTGAATGTTGCCAAAGCCCCAGCACATGACTCCTCTCCACTTGTCAAAATCACCATGTGTGCAATAATGTGATTACAGCCTGGTTACATATTATGATTTAAAACAACTTGAGAGTGTGTGTGTGTGTGTTTTTGGTTTTACTATCCTTGTGGGGACCAGAAGTGTGTATATGTATGTGTATGTGTGTGTGTGTGTGTGTGTGTGTGTGTGTGTGTGTGTGTGTGTGCATTCATGTGCTTGTGTGCATGTGAGAGGGGCAGGAAAGGGGCAGGAGGGTTGGTGAGGGGTGCGGGGACAGGGTGGTAAGGGGGAGATGTGGATTCCTGCCCCAGCTTTCCCCGTCCCGTCTATCTCCCCCTGTAGTCCATGGGGGGAAGCTGGGTGGGGGTTTCGGGGTGACTGTCTTGGTCTTGTCATGGATTTACAGGTTGGGGGAACGCTTTATGTCATTCTCTCCCTCTATGTAGCCCTGCACCACCCCAGCCTCAGCCCCCAGCCTCAGCCCCCAATTCAATGTTACACAATCACTACACTGCACACAAGGGGTTGTCATCGCAGGTGCAGCCGAGAGTTTTTTTTCTTTTCTTTTCTTTTCTTTTTTTCTTCACTCCATTCTTCACTCAGTTGTTTCCAGGCAGGCAGGCAGGCAGGGCTTCAGTGCAGAAGGGGAACAGCAGGTCCAGATCAGCCTCACACATCACAGTGAAGCCCAATCCTCTGGCTTCATTAAAACAGGTTTCTGTCATCACAAACCACCCTCCTGGTCGACCAGGGGGCAATTTTAATACCTAGCTTCTGATGCCTGCCTGCCTCTCTGCCTGCCTGCCTCTCTGCCTGCCTGCCTCTCTTCCTGCCTCTCTGCCTGCCTCTCTATCTTCCTGCCTCTCTGCCTGCCTGCCTCTCTGCCTGCCTCTTTATCTTTCTGCCTCTCAATCTTCCTGCCTCTCTGCCTGCCTTCCTCTCTGCCTTCCTGTCTCTCTGCCTGCCTCTCTGCCTGCCTGCCTCTCTATCTGCCTGCCTCTCTATCTTCCTGCCTCTCTGCCTGCCTGCCTCTCTGCCTGCCTGCCTCTCTGCCTGCCTGCCTCTCTGCCTGCCTCTCTATCTTCCTGCCTCTCTGCCTGCCTGCCCCTCTGCCTGCCTGCCTCTCTGCCTGCCTCTCTGCCTGCCTCTCTATCTTCCTGCCTCTCTATCTTCCTGCCTCTCAGCCTGCCTGCCTCTCTGCCTGCCTCTCTCTATCTTCCTGCCTCTCTGCCTGCCTGCCTCTCTGCCTGCCTGCCTCTCTGCCTGCCTGCCTCTCTGCCTTCCTGCATCTCCGCCTTCCTGCCTCTCTTTCTTCCTGCCTCTCTGTCTGACTCCTTGCCTGCCTGCCTGTCTCCTTGGCTGCCTGCCTGCCTCTCTGCCTGCCTCTCTGCCTGCCTCTCTATCTTCCTGCCTCTCTATCTTCCTGCCTCTCTGCCTGCCTGCCTCTCTGCCTGCCTCTCTCTATCTTCCTGCCTCTCTGCCTGCCTGCCTCTCTGCCTGCCCCTCTATCTTCCTGCCTCTCTGCCTGCCTGCCTCTCTGCCTGCCTGCCTCTCTGCCTGCCTGCCTCTCTGCCTTCCTGCCTCTCTGCCTTCCTGCCTCTCTATCTTCCTGCCTCTCTGTCTGACTCCTTGCTTGCCTGCCTGCCTGTCTCCTTGGCTGTCTGCCTGCCTCTGTGCCTGCCTGCCTCTCTATCTTCCTGTCTCTCTGCCTGCCTGCCTCTCTGCCTGCCTGCCTCTCTGCCTGCCTGCCTCTCTATCTGCCTGCCTCTCTATCTTCCTGCCTCTCTGCCTGCCTGCCTCTCTGCCTGCCTGCCTCTCTGCCTGCCTGCCTCTCTGCCTGCCTCTCTATCTTCCTGCCTCTCTGCCTGCCTGCCCCTCTGCCTGCCTGCCTCTCTGCCTGCCTCTCTGCCTGCCTCTCTATCTTCCTGCCTCTCTATCTTCCTGCCTCTCAGCCTGCCTGCCTCTCTGCCTGCCTCTCTCTATCTTCCTGCCTCTCTGCCTGCCTGCCTCTCTGCCTGCCTGCCTCTCTGCCTGCCTGCCTCTCTGCCTTCCTGCGTCTCTGCCTTCCTGCCTCTCTTTCTTCCTGCCTCTCTGTCTGACTCCTTGCCTGCCTGCCTGTCTCCTTGGCTGCCTGCCTGCCTCTCTGCCTGCCTCTCTGCCTGCCTCTCTATCTTCCTGCCTCTCTATCTTCCTGCCTCTCTGCCTGCCTGCCTCTCTGCCTGCCTCTCTCTATCTTCCTGCCTCTCTGCCTGCCTGCCTCTCTGCCTGCCTCTCTATCTTCCTGCCTCTCTGCCTGCCTGCCTCTCTGCCTGCCTGCCTCTCTGCCTGCCTGCCTCTCTGCCTTCCTGCCTCTCTGCCTTCCTGCCTCTCTATCTTCCTGCCTCTCTGTCTGACTCCTTGCTTGCCTGCCTGCCTGTCTCCTTGGCTGTCTGCCTGCCTCCGTGCCTGCCTGCCTGCCCCTTGGCTCACTCCTATAAACTGTGTACGGCAGCCAACAGAACAGAACAGAAGAGGGTGTGAGATTGTCAATTTGCCAAAAGTCTCTCCACGTGTGTCCATGACTACACAGGAAGGCCTCTGAGCCACCATCCTGCGTGGCATGGTTCTCTCCCCGGTCAGGTGGTATTTTTGCTACGGGGCAAGGTGGAGGTGGAGGAGGAAGAAGGAGGTGGTGGTGGAGGAGGAAGAAGGAGGTGGTGGTGGAGGAGGAAGAAGGAGGTGGTGGTGGAGGAGGAAGAAGGAGGTGGTGGTGGAGGAAGAAGGAGGTGGTGGTGGGGGAGTGTACTGTAGCTGTAGCTGGTTTTCTCAGCTTGTTAGAGGCTGGATCCCGTCCACACGATGCCAGCCAGGCATGAAGACCGGCGCTAACGATTCACTCCTGGGCATCTGGAAGTGAGAGAGCGAAGGCCTAGCCTGGAATGCCACCCATCTCGGGGCCTGGCTAAGAAAAACAAACACCAGCGGTCACAGAGAGGGGATTTCCGGTTAGAGTCATCTAATACCTCCCAGGAATCCCAGATTTCCCTGAATCCAGAGTGGAAGAGCCCAGGCCGTCAGAAGCCGCTCAGGAGCGCTGTAATATCACTAAAAGTTCCACCTTTCCGCATTACAGTCTGTCAGCTTAGCGCAGGGCCTCCGTCTACCCCACTCAGTGTCTCTTTGGTTATCTCACATGAAGGAAATATGAGTAGATTTCAATAGGCAGGACTGGAAAGATCAAGTCAATTGCTGTAAATAACTAATCGGTGAAATCCCCCATTTGCCTTTTACAATTTCTTGCCCATTTAATTTCTTCCCCCCATAATTGCTTCCATTGTGTTAAGTGAAGACGTGGCTGTCTGTCCCAGTAAGTTTAACTAACTCTGGGGCCATGGGCCAGAGATGAGGCTGGGTTTTAAGGAGGGCATTTGGCCTTGTTCCCCCTCTCGGGGTCCTGGGACTGGGACTGTGGTGTGAAGCAGGTCGAGCAACAGGATTTAAGCGCTTAGACCCGGAGAGGGCCAGTGACAGCAGTCTGCTTGATGTCTGAGACCCGAGGTGACCGGATGATGGAGTCGGCATTCATAGGGAAAATGGGTCAGTGACCCAGGTAGCAAGTGGCCATGTTGTAGGCTGGTGCCCTAATTATTTCACCAAGTTCTTTGCAGTGTACACTCTTAGAAAAAGAAAGGTGCTATCTAGAACCTAAAAGGGTTCTTCGGCTGTTTCCATAGGAGAACCCTTTGAAGAACCCTTTTGGTTCCAGGTAGAACCCTTTCCACAGAGGGTTCTACCTGGAACCCAACAGGGTTCTACCTGGAACCAAAAAGGGTTCTCCTGTGGGGACAGCTGAACCCTTTTGGAACCCTTTTTTAAAAAATGTTATTAGGCAGACACAACCCATCCTCATAAAAATCACTTACGGAACTTCCTATTGGCTGTTTAGAAAGTACAGATTCCTTTGGTGGTGTTTGCTGATCTTCGGTCCGATTGCTTTTATGAGCTCTTTAGGTTTCTGTCATGAAATATCTGTGTGCATTTGCAGACAGACCCGTAGCGTTGTTCAGAGCACAGAGTCCATAGCATGTCTCGTGTGCTAGGTGTGGTCCAGGCTGTTTACGTCCTCCTTGGTGTCTGTACTATGTTTTCAGCAGGACACTATATGTCCTGTGAGCACTCCAACCTCTCTGTAGGGTGTCTGCCCAGAGTGGGTGAAAATGCACTTTGGTGATTAAATTTCACTTCCTTACTTTATAAAATACATTTTACCAAGACAAATATGATTCTTCATGTTCTGAATCGTTCAGTGGGGTCTTCTTTAACATATCATTAACATTATATCCAAAAAGTAAGATTTCGTAACCTAATACATCCGATAAAAAGCACTGTGTACACTGGGAGTCAGGAAGCAAGTACAGGGAGTGAATTTAATAATAAATAATACATGGAACAAAACAAGAAACACGAGTAGCGTACAGACATGAAACACAGGAACAGAGTCAATAACGCCAGGGGAAGGAACCAAAGGGAGTGACAGATATAGGGGAGGTAATCAGGGAGGTGATGGAGTCCAGGTGAGTGTCATGAAGCGCAGGTGCGCGTAACGATGGTGACAGGTGTGTGTAATCATGAGTGAACGGGCGACAACGAGTGCCAGATTTAGTCACCCTATTTTTTGGCCATCCTACAAGGATAAAAACTACAATAACGTTTGAATGGATTATGATGAGGTTTGGACCATTGGTCAAAATATGCGTTTTTGATTGGACACCCTACTCTCTAGTGTCTCCAAGGCAAGTCAGTTTTGTCAGACTTTTATTTGCTCTGGGGTTCCTGTGATGAAGCAGCTGTGCAAGTGTGTGTGTTAGAGTGTTTGTGCTTGTGCATGTGCGTGTGTGCAGACAGATGCCAGGGTGCCGCTGGAGCCCATGTGACCTCTGTCCCTGGCGCTGCAGGACGGCGTGAATGAGCGAGGTCACTGCTTACCATGGCCTGATGGGAGTTAAGGCATCTGTCTCGCTCATGATGAATAGAATGCACCTGCACTGCTCACGAGAACCAGGGAGAGAGAGAAAGCGAAAGGGAGAGAGGGAGAGAGAGACGGAGGAGGGAGGGCAAGAGAGAACGTCCAGTTTCAAATCAGCAACAAGAGACCTCACCTGTTAAGGAATGGAGCAATAAAACATACATCTCCCCACCACACCACTACCCCGACTCTACTGGCTCCCACCCCTCTGCTTTCCTGCTAGCCTGAGAGGTCCAATCCTCCCTTCCATTACCACCCCCTCCCTTCTCCTCCATCTGAGATGTTTGTCTTGCTAATGTGGGGGACCTCTGGGAGAGTCATGCTTAATGCAAGGAGACTGCTCGCTCTGCCGCTTGGGGGTCTTAATAATGGCTAACCGCTCGCCGGGCCGAGGCTGAGGCCGAGCTGGGGGTCCAAGGGGAGAGGACGGGAGGGGGGATTGGTGAAGGGGGCCAAAAGAGAGAGAGGTTGGGGGATTGTTTTACAAACAGAATTCCTTTAATTAATCACCATGTTTGAACAGCTGGCATACTCAAGACAGGCCGTAACGGGATCCCTGCGTGGAAGTACGGATTACAGACACGGATTTTGGCAGAAAAATATTAGCTGTCAAGCGCTGCAGCGGCCGGAGTGGTGGAGGAGAAGGGCCCTGTTTCCTGGAGGGGAAAGAGAGCCAGAGGAGGGGGGTTGCTAACATTGGTCCACATAGGTCCTAACTTGACAGGGCAGCCTAGGGAGGTGTCGGGATGACCCCCGGGGCTGGAGTGGGGGTGTGTGGGGACCCCCAGCCTGCACTAGGGGGCAGCCCTGGCCAGGGTCAGTCCTGGAGTGATCCACCTACTATGAATTCCGAGGAGAATGAGGGGGCAGTTAAAAGGGGGTTCAGGCACTGACATGGAGCCCTAATCCCTAAGCTCCCTGTTAGCATTTCTGTACAGGCCTCACATACAGTGGGGGAAAAAAGTATTTAGTCAGCCACCAATTGTGCATGTTCTCCCACTTAAAAAGATGAGAGAGGCCTTTAATTTTCATCATAGGTACACGTCAACTATGACAGACAAAATGAGGGAAAAAAATCCAGAAAATCACATTGTAGAATTTTTTATGAATTTATTTGCAAATTATGGTGGAAAATAAGTATTTGGTCAATAACAAAAGTTTCTCAATACTTTGTTATATACCCTTTGTTGGCAATGACACAGGTCAAACATTTTCTGTAAGTCTTCACAAGGTTTTCACACACTGTTGCTGATATTTTGGCCCATTCCTCCATGCAGATCTCCTCTAGAGCAGTGATGTTTTGGGGCTGTCGCTGGGCAACACGGACTTTCAACTCCCTCCAAAGATTTTCTATGGGGTTGAGATCTGGAGACTGGCTAGGCCACTAGGACCTTGAAATGCTTCTTACGAAGCCACTCCTTCGTTGCCCGGGCGGTGTGTTTGGGATCATTGTCATGCTGAAAGACCCAGCCACGTTTCATCTTCAATGCCCTTGCTGATGGAAGGAGGTTTTCACTCAAAATCTCACAATACATGGCCCCATTCATTCTTTCCTTTACACGGATCAGTCGTCCTGGTCCCTTTGCAGAAAAACAGCCCCAAAGCATGATGTTTCCACCCCCATGCTTCACAGTAGGTATGGTGTTCTTTGGATGCAACTCAGCATTCTTTGTCCTCCAAACACGACGAGTTGAGTTTTTACCAAAAAGTTCTATTTTGGTTTCATCTGACCATATGACATTCTCCCAATCCTCTTCTGGATCATCCAAATGCATTCTAGCAAACTTCAGACGGGCCTGGACATGTACTGGCTTAAGCAGGGGGACACGTCTGGCACTACAGGATTTGAGTCCCTGGCGGCGTAGTGTGTTACTGATGGTAGGCTTTGTTACTTTGGTCCCAGCTCTCTGCAGGTCATTCACTAGGTCCCCCCGTGTGGTTCTGGGATTTTTGCTCACTGTTCTTGTGATCATTTTGACCCCACGGGGTGAGATCTTGCGTGGAGCCCCAGATCGAGGGAGATTATCAGTGGTCTTGTGTGTCTTCCATTTCCTAATAATTGCTCCCACAGTTGATTTCTTCAAACCAAGCTGCTTACCTATTGCAGATTCAGTCTTCCCAGCCTGGTGTAGGTCTACAATTTTGTTTCTGGTGTCCTTTGACAGCTCTTTGGTCTTGGCCATAGTGGAGTTTGGAGTGTGACTGTTTGAGGTTGTGGACAGGTGTCTTTTATACTGATAACAAGTTCAAACAGGTGCCATTAATACAGGTAACGAGTGGAGGACAGAGGAGCCTCTTAAAGAAGAAGTTACAGGTCTGTGAGAGCCAGAAATCTTGCTTGTTTGTAGTTGACCAAATACTTATTTTCCACCATAATTTGCAAAGAAATTCATTAAAAATCCTACAATGTGATTTTCTGGATTTTTTTCCCTCAATTTGTCTGTCATAGTTGACGTGTACCTATGATGAAAATTACAGGCCTCTCTCATCTTTTTAAGTGGGAGAACTTGCACAATTGGTGGCTGACTAAATACTTTTTTTCCCCACTGTATGCAATGAAAAGCACTGAGGCATTTAGAAAATATTACTTTTTGGGGGCCCAACACTTTACCTATACCTTTCCTCTCTGTTCCCTCTTACACAGAGCAGCACATGTCAGTGGTGTAAGAACATTCCGGAACCACATAAATGGGTCATAGCTCATTCTAGAATTTTAGCAAGCCCGCTGTAAATATTAGTACCCATATGAACAAGGAAGATGTGAGCTCAAGTACACTCTTAAAAAGAAAAGGTGGTATCTAGAACCAAAAAGGGTTCTTCGGCTGTCCCCATAAGAGAACCCTTTGAAGAACCCATTTTGGCTCCAGGTAGAACCCTTTTGGTTTCCATGTAGAACTCTTTCCAGAGAGGGTTCTACCTGGAACCAGAAAAGGGTTCTCTAATGGGGACAGCCATTGAGCCCTTTAGGAACCCTTTTTTCTAAGTGTAGTTGAGTGAGCGCAACACCATTTGACCTCGGAGCTAAGCAGGCATCAAAACACTCTAAGCCCCCCACACGCACACATCACATCCTCAACCATTCCAGAGGAAACGTAGCAGAGTGATTGCGTAAACTCCACCATTCCTCTTGGAGAAGACTTTCTCTGTGGCCTGCTGATGAAATTACTCAGACACTTAATTACTCATTGAGAATGTTGGAGCGCGCTCACTAGCCAAAGATATTTACAGCATGGCTTTCAAAACCCTCAGTCCCTCTGTTATTCAATGAATGCTCATCCCAGCCACAGTCATGTTAGGCAATGTAGGCCATTAGCAGGGTAAGGCTGTTTAAGTAATCAGATATTCAACCGTAAAATCAATGACTGAAATATACAGTAGAGCAAAGGAGGGGAGGACATACTCACCAAACAATAGTAGGTGTAAAAAAACAAAGACTCTGCCTTGAACATCTGTTGAATTTTCCATTGAGAGCCCCATAAAGTTTCACCACATAGTTTGGAGTGATTGTGGGGGTTTCTGTATGTATCCTTATAGAGCGTCAGTAGTTAGCTCAGTGAACTGTGCTCAGTTCAAAGCAGGGAGAGGAGTTAGCCGAGTGTTGAGGAGGATGATGTATGGGCCTAGAGCTCTTAGCAGACCACCAGGGTCACGGAACATGGCTTTGGTGTGTGTGTGTGTTTCAGGGATGGAGTGAACACACACACACGTATGCACACTATCTCACACAAATACTGTAAAAACACATATACATACACTGAGCACCCCTCCAAAAAAGCACAAAAACAGACAGTTTCCATGGCTCCAGTGTGCTGTAAACCCATAGGTCATTACAGATGGTTTTGTTTCTCTTCTGAGAGGAACCCTGGGGTGTGGGCGGTAGGGGTGGTGGGCGGTTGGCGATGGGTAGGGAAGAACAGCCTTGTGGGGCAGCTTGGAAACAGAACCAGGATTTCCCAGGATGCAACAGGCCTGCTGTTTTTGTTCTCTGTCTGTCTACATTTGTCTGTCTCAGGATGTTCTCATGTCTCACTATCTACAGTAGCATGGAGTGTGTGTGTGTGCGTGTGCGTGTGTGTGTGAGTGTGTGTGTGTGTGTGTGTGTCTGTCTGTGTCTGGCTGTCTGGCTGACTGTCTGGCTGGCTGGCTTTCTTCCCCCTCTCTCTCTCTTTCTCTCTGAGCAATTGTTTATGTGTGCCTGCTCTGACTGAGTACTGCTTCAGAAGTGATAAACCCGAGTGAGGACACACGAGAGAGAGAGCGAGAGAGAGAGATAGAGAGAGAGATAAAGATAGAAAATGACCATCAGAGAGAGGGCGAGAGAGAGAAGAGTGGCCATGTAGTCCCATAGCCTGAGCATCGACTCCCTGCTCCCACGTCCCTGCTCCCCTCTCCAGCCGACCCTGCTCCCCTCCTCAGTCTGCAGTGGGAGAGAGAGGAAACGGACGAAGGATTTATTGTTGGGTCCTGACTTGTACACATTCCTGGTGTTGTTTTTCTCCCCTCGGCCCCCTCGGCCATACCAAAGGCCTCTAAAACAACAGCCTGTCAGGTTGTGACAGCTGGCTTCAAACAGCTCCTGCAGCACAGCAGCACCCCAAACCCTGGTTCCCATGCATGCAGCAGCCCCACACCGATGGGCCAATGTGTGGGGAAAGGTTGAGTGTACGTTTCTGTGTATCATCATGTGTGTACGAGTGTTTTGTGGCATGTGTGTTTCTGTCACAGGAGGCTGCTGAGGGGAGGACGGCTCATAATAATGGCGGGAACGGAGCAAATGGAATGGCATTGAACAGATTGAAGCCATGTATTTGATACCATTCCCCCTATGCCGCTTCAGCCATTACCACGAGCCCGTCCTCCCCAATTAAGGTGCCACCAACCTCCTGTCGTTTCTGTAAGGGTGGGGTGGTGGGAGGGTGGTGTTTGTGAGTATCTGTAGATAGGTATGTATGTGTGTTTGTGCGGTTTGTGTGACTGTATGTATTTATATGAAACGGGTGGAGTCCAGATGGTGTTAGTGGTCTAAAACATTGTTTCTCTTGGGTGGTGTTTTTAAGCATAAAGTGTGTATGTCTGCTTGTTTGTGTGTGTGTCTGCATGCTTGTGTGTGTGTCACATTAATCTCCCCCCTCCCCTCCTTCCCCCCTCTCCCAGGTGGCAGTGTGGCTTTGAAGCGCGGTTAGCCTCCCTCCCTCCCTCCCTCCCTCCCTCCCTCCCTCCCTGTGATTCCCCTCTACTCTGCCTGTCCAGGTGTGTATGGGCTGCACCCGGCTGTCTGAGAGAAAAAGGCCCTTTTTGTCTGAGCTCTGTCAACCAGCTCTGTCATACCATTGATCTCTCTGCTTCCTCCTCTCTTCTTTAGAGTGCTACCACACCTCCCAAATACTCCCCAGTCTTAGATGTGGGACCTGGGAGAAACCAAAGCCTATTTGGGGGGTAGGGGGGTATAGGTAGGTAGGTAGGGTGAGACTGTCCTTTTGCCACTAATCAGATAATTGTTTGCACTCTACAGGTGCTCGCCTCCTAAATGAGGTCACAGCTCAAGTGTGGCTCTTCAGAGGGAGAGAGGGATTAGAATGCATAGGAGTGCTGGGAGAAGACATGGAGAACACACACACACAGCACATACACACAGCACGCACAGACAGCACATACACACAGCACATACACACAGCACATACACACAGCACACACAGACAGCACATACACACAGCACATACACATAGCACACACACACAGCACACACAGACAGCACACACAGACAGCACATACACACAGCACATACACACAGCACACACAGACAGCACATACACACAGCACACACAGACAGCACATACACACAGCACATACACACAGCACACACACACTTGCTAGAGGAGAGACACGCATATACACACACAGTTAGCCTGTCAGTGTAGGAAGGCTACTGAAAAAAGATCACAGTCATCATGCGACTTAACACACATATTCTTGTGTTACCTTTTAGGGGTGATGACTCGTATACAAAATTCAACATTGCCATCAGTCACCCGAGTCCTGGTTCAGAGGAAAACACTACTAGCTCCAGAACATGGATAAGCCACCTTGCAAGGTGTATCCTTTTTCATGTATGTGCGCACGTTGATAAATACTTGTTTTAGCTTTAGATCTGCCGTTCCACCCTCTACTTTTGGCCCACCAGCAAACAACAGGAATAAAGAGAACAGAACAG